>NC_058038.1:20571587-20684087 GCF_019176455.1 Solea senegalensis | reverse complement strand
CGATACTAATTAACACTAGTGTTCATTAATAATGAGCCAATCAGAGCCTGGTGTGTTTCTGTCACATGACACTTTGACCCATTTCCCCCTGTGTGGGACCAATAAAGTCAAATGTAATCTAATGTAATCTTGAGACTTTCTGGATTTTTGTGATTTCAACTTTTCCGCATGGGCAGTGGTTATTTTCTTTTTAAAGAATAAAGGATAAGGATTTGCTTGCCTGAGGATCCAAACGTCTTGGTGAGATGAATGAAATACTACAGGTATCTGGTCTCTTTTTCTGCACTTTCATTGAGTGAATTTTCAATCAGATTGTGTGTGTGTGTGTGTGTACTGTATTTCTCTGCAGTAAAGCTGAAAAAGCTTTTATCTTCTGTGTTCAGCAGGTAGGTTTGGATTATCTGTTCAATCCGTGTACTTTGGGATCAGGACTTCACTCGTCTGCTGCCACGCTTTGAGTGTTATCTACAAGTTGACATGCTGTTTTCTCACAGTTCTACATCAGTCAGTTTGTGTCCCAGAGGATTAATGCTGTCTTTGCATATACACACACATGTGTATATATATATATATATATAGTGCTATATAGAGATTAAGAAAATGAGAGATGAATTCATTATGATCTGTAATTAATCTCTTTTTTAATCTCACCTAAAAATGACTGAGAAAAGCCCTCAGCTTGAGGCATTTTCATTTAAATTCACTATTACATTATTGTGGCAGGTCAAAAGATTGATCCAGTGTATAACAAAAAAAGGGGCTTTATAAAGTCATTTAGTGTGGTGTCATGACACCATGGAGACAATAGCTATCATGACATAAAACCAATGATCTTCAACTAAACTAGACCGGTCCAAAAATGGCAGAACCCACCTGTGCTAAAAAAGAGAAAAAAGATTGAGAGTCAAATTTAATCGTGACCTTAAAATCAAATCAAATGTAGGATTTGGAGAATTGTACCACCCCTATATACATATACATTATACTTCATATATACATATATCTTTAAAAAAGTTTGAGCTCCAATACCGACTTTATATCTCATAATTTTGACTTTTTAACTCGTAATTTTGACTTTTTAACTCATAATTTTGACTTTATATCTCATAATTCTGACTTTATGTCTCATAATTTCGACTTTTTAACTCATAATTTTGACTTTTTAACTCATAATTTTGACTTTATGTCTCATAATTTTGACTTTATATCTCATAATTTCGACTTTTTAACTCATAATTTTGACTTTATATCTCATAATTCTGACTTTATATCTCATAATTTTGACTTTATATCTCATAATTTCGACTTTTTAACTCATAATTTTGACTTTATATCTCATAATTTTGACTTTATATCTCATAATTTTGACTTTATATCTCATAATTCTGACTTTTTAACTCATAATTCTGACTTTTTAACTCATAATCTAGTCTTTTCATCTCATAATTTAGACTTACTTTGAGGATATTTTTATTATCAAGGCTAAGTTTGACCTACAACACTATAACTACTAGTAAATGAAACTAAACACTGGTTAACACTTTGAGTGGTCATTAAGACGAGAGAAGTGTTATAAAAATACAGACCTTCACCATTTACTTTGACACACACATCTCTGGGCTTTTTCCTCCCAGAAAATCAGAGTCTGACTGTGTTGATCTGTTTCATCCTCGTCATCAGCGTTACCATCATCATCGTCATCTAATACAAATATCATTATCATGTAAACATTAACCATGTCATCAAACCGCCGCCGTCAACAGCGCTGGAAGATTGTCAACATAAACTTTAGGAGTAGAAACAGCAACAAGAAGCTAAACCAGCAACTAAAATAAACCTGTGTGTGTGTGCGTGTGTCTGTGTGTGTGTGAGTGTGTCTGTCTGTGTGTGTGTGCGTGTGTGTGTGTGTGTGTGTGTGGGTGTGTGTGTGTGTGTGTGTGTGCGTGTGTGTGTGAGACAGACAGAGAAATCATACATCAGGATGAGGCCGCTGATGGAATGCTAAACAGTTTTCAGATCAATGTCAGTGAATGCAACTCAACTGTGCCATTTGTCCAACAGTGAGAGACGTCAATACACCATGAGGGTCATCCATCACTGCGTGTGTGTGTGTGTGTGTGTGTGTGTGTGTGTGTGTGTGTGTGTGTGTGTGTGTGTGTGTGTGTGTGTGTGTGTGTGTGTGTGTGTGCGTGCACCAGCTCAATAGATATCAATGTCTCTCTCTCTCTCTCTCTCTCGAACATACAAGTTTGTGCTCTATGGTCTTCCTCCTCTCCTCCTGCCCAGCAGCTCCATCCTCAACATCCTTGGTTCAATATAATCACTATCCTTCATCTCCAGCTCCACCTCCTGTCTTTGAGCGTGTGAATGGGCGTGAAAGATGAGTGATAGAAAATGTGCTGTATGAAAGTGTGAGTGAATGGGTGAATGGCAAAACTGTAGCGTAACGCAGCTGTGAGTGTTCATCAAGACAAGTAAAGGTCCAGAACACCTTGAAAACAACCCCAGGGTTGGTACTGCCCGTAAAAACAAAACAAGGAAAGTTTCCTGAAAGAACAACAAATGACAGAATAGTCAGAAAAAGTCACATTACGACATAAACACAATGATATATGAGGACTGAAGGTCTACAGCGTGTCACCTCAGGACATGAGAGCTGCTGGTCTCTCTCCTGCCCGAGTCACTGAGGCAAAGGTGAAAAACAACGTTCAAACACCACAGTTAGAACTGATGAAGCAGCAGTGGATCAACAAACAAAACCTGTGCGCTGTGATGTAAAATCACTGGGGACAAGATGGCGAGCGCTTCATCGAGTCTCGATTTCCGGATGAAAGCACTTTCTACTACAGTCTCATACCCATTCACTCATATCACACATCTATCATACCCAGTCACACAGGGACACAGTGGCAGAGCCTGGGATCAAACCCACAACCTTTCAGTTGATGGACAACCTGCTGCCCCACACGAGCACTTTCAACTAAACCATTCTTCTAAATCTGAGGTCATACTGTCATTATCTTAACTGGATTCATTTTTTTCTGCTCTTTTTGTTCAATTGTTGTGTTTTTTTTCCAACGTTGTTGTTGTTGTTGTTGTTGTTATTTTTTTCCAGTTGTGTGTATGTGTGTTGTGCGTTTACTGTCTCCAACAGTAAAATAAAAGTGTCTTGCCTTGGTGCTAACTGAACCGTGGTGCCAGCGGCATGGACACATTACTTCTTATACAATATACTGTAGACCATAAGCACCACATGTAACAGGGAGAAGTGTGTGTGTGTGTGTGTGTGTGTGTGTGTGTGTGTGTGTGACCCAGATAGCATAAAGGATTTCACGCATTCGGGATCCCTCTAAATTAAAGACACTCACTTCTCTTTCTTCTCTCTCTCTCTCTCTCTCTCTCTCACTTTCTTCTCCGTCATGGAGAGAGCAGAGTGGGGGATTGGAATGGTGTCATGGACAGTCTTCTCTTCCCCCTCCTCCCCCATCCCCTCTTCTTACTAAATCATCAAAAGGAGTTCAAACGTCAACAGACATAATGAGGTTGTGGAGTCCCCACCCCCCTTTTTCTTCATCTCTTCTCTGTAATCGCTCTGTTTTTCTTTGTGATGTTGTGATGATGTGAGGTCTAAGTGTAAGTCTGATTATTTACATTTTTACACACTTTTTCTTATTTCTAATAGTGTCGTCTGTCTGGGCAGAAGCCTGCTGCGTGGCTAGTGGGAACACAAAATGTGAAAATGTGTTTTTAAGTTGAATCCTTCAGACATTTCCTGCCATTCCATTTTTTATTGTTGTGTTGTTTTAGTGTTGAATGAATATAGTTCCAATTTTCCAGAGGATAATCATTTTTGGTAAACTTTCTCAAATTAGCCTAAAATGGCTAAGCTATACAAAAACTTATCTAAATTTGTTCCGAGCGGTACCACCTTCCCAAAAACAGCTGTAACAACATTAAATATTATTATAATATATTTACTGATTTAAAGTGGGAAAGATATTCATTTATAAACATATATTTGTATATATATATACACATATATATATATACAAATATATACACATATATATACAAATATATACACATATATATACAAATATATGTGTATATATGTATATATATATATATATATGTATACACACACACATGTATACATATATGTGTGTATATATATATGTATATATATACAGTATGTATATATATACATACTGTATATATGTATATATATACACACATATATGTAGACATATATATATATATATATATATATATATATACACACAGGAGACCAGAAACCCAGAGACAAGAGCCTCGGTGTCAGACACAGTAAACAATGGCCGAAATCTGTGGCTAACAGTTGAGTCACATGACAACACTTGTGAGTCATGTGACTCAACTGGCTCCATTTGATTGGCAAGATTGTGTCATAGTCAACAGAGAGAAATAGATCGCAAATGTAATAAAAAAAGATATTAAATAATAAAGTAATGACCGTCACTTAGCCATGGAACGGCGTCAAAGTAGCGTACTTTTCTTCAATACCTACTCAAGTAAAAGAAAAAGTACGTTACAATGAAACTACTCCTAAAATTACTATTTGTCCAAAAAGTGACTCAACTATTTGTAAACGGAGTAAATGCAGCGTGTTACTTGTAAGCCATTGAATGTGATCTGGAAACAATCAGATAGTTTAGGTTTGTCACAGACTGAAAACATGGCGTCGCAAACACAAGGACAAAAAGATTTTGTCCATGATTTTATCCATTCATGATTAAAACAAGATTGTTTAAGCTTCTTAAATGTGAGTATTTTCTTCATTTCTTTGCTCTGGAGAACAAAAAAAACATTAAAAGTCAGTCATTCTGGTTTGTGGACAAAACAAGACATTTGAGAGCATCATCATTACCAATCAACAATTTCTAAGGTTTTCTGTTATTTGATGGACCAAACGATGAATCGAGAAAAGAATCAGTGATGAAAATAATCGTTAGTTGCAGCTCTAATCATAAGGACCCAGGGGGCGCTCACAGCACAGTCAGCTCTGATTTACACACCCACACTGGGGCAGCCAGAAGCCAAGTGGAAAAGGGAAGTTGGCTTGTAACTGGTGGGTTGCAAGCCTTTGAGCAAGACACCAACTCCTCATTGCGCCCTGTCGACCGGGTTCATTGGACAAAAAACCACGTTACACAACCACACTAAAATAATGCTGGCGTGTGCTGACAGCAGTTTCCATCTTGTATGTAAATAAGTAATAAGACAGCGACCTCTGCAGTCTGATATAAGAAGGAAAGTCCGTATTCTTTCTTTCCTTCATCCTTTATCGCGCTCTCTCTTTCCATCTTCCTCTGCAGTCACGCGTGGAGCGCTGCCGTATCATGACGTGAACACAACCATGGACTGTGTGTGTGTGTGTGCGCGTGTGCGCGTGTATGTGTGTATGTGCGTGTGTGCGTGTGTGCGGGAGAGAGAAATGGGCATGTGCAACGAACAGGAAATGACAGCAACTCAGAGCAGGACATACACACTCATTCACCCGTATCAGTGACACATACACAGTAATTGCTACACAATTTCATTTGGAGGCATATTTAATACATTTTGGATTATTTCATTTGTTCAGGGAGCAACAGCCTCCGCTTCCTCTTCCCTTTTTCTTTTTTTTTGGGCTCAGTGAAATGATTGAGCAAAGCAGTGAATGATGTTAACTCGTCGCTGGTGAAATGAGCACAGTGATGACTCAGGTAATGGAGAGGGTGGGAATGTGTGTAGTCTTTGAAACATAGGGCTATATGTCTAACAGACACCCGGACATGAATGAAGTGCTCAGTAATGAGCAGGGAATAGTCTCATTTGTCCAGTTTTACAACGATAAAAAAGTGTTTTACTAAGCCGCCTCCTCCTCTGAGGCTCCACCCTATGCCTGACTTTGAGACCTGAATGAGGGACGGAGATTGGGAGATTAGTGCAGGGGGCGTGGCATGGTAGTGAATTTGACACCGAGTTGCAGCTGTGTGGAAAATCGTCAGTGGGAGGAGCCTTGTGCTGATTCGACAAGCAGGTGACGAAAACTCGTACCAGTGACACAAGAGTGGACTAAGAAAGATTTCTTATCATAACACATATAACTTGAATAAACAACACTAAACTGTGACGCTTTGCACCTGGATCACAAATACACTGGTTTACACGTGTTACACATTTACTACACTGTTTGTGTAAAGGCTGAATCACTTTGATTTTCAGAGCAGCCATCGTGTTTTGTGTTGTAAAGCTTATACTAACGAAGGAGAATGTCATCCTCCTCTCTGGTATGCAACGAAACAACCCACGCCTACACCATCAGAATATGCAGGTTGTTTTTGGTTCATTTCAAACATGGATAAGTGTAAGAGTACTGATGTGTGTGGGGTCCAATGACATGTTTCCACGGACAAAAACTAGATCATATAACATCTAATTTAGTCTATTTTCTCATGAACCCAGAATTCCTCTTTGCAAAATAGAATTCTGCTTATGAACGGGATTATGAGATGATGTGGACTAATGATCTACGGGCCATGCAACTGACCAACTAACTCACTTGGACTCTGATAAGACACTGGGACATTATACGAGCATTCATGGAGTCTAAGGAATGTTATATTATTATATGTTTGTTGTTGCTTTGGAAAATGAATTCATTTCCTAAAATAAATCGAAACGTGAATGAATGGAACACGGATCACAACTGAAGAAAGGTTGGAATTCAACTAAAGACGAGATATCCTAAAAAGAAAGAAGTGCCTGACGGCGGCTCTTTCTAGTTGCACTGCACACTGTAACAGACACTATCTTCACTCTGACTCTTGTAGTTTAATCTGCTCTTTGCTCTGTAACAACACAGCTCAGGAAAAAGCTGAGAGAAAAAAACACTTTGCCTCTTACAGAGGAAATGATGTAAGAGTCAGGGTGTGACCCTCATAAAGTGGCGACAGTCATATTTTAGAAGTTACAATCGATACTCCGGGACAAATGCTGATATTTTAATTAACAAATGAAGGCGCTCTAAAGTAAACGTCCGTGCCAGTTTCACGTGTGTTCCTATGTCTCCTTCAGTGTGTTCCTCTGTCTCCTTCAGTGTGTTCCCATGTCTCCTTCAGTGTGTTCATGTCTCCTTCAGTGTGTTCCCTTGTCTCCCTTCAGTGTGTTCCCATGTCTTCCTTCAGTGTGTTCCCATGTGTGTGTTCCCATGTCTCCTTCAGTGTGTTCCTATGTCTCCTCTCAGTGTGTTCCTATATCTCCTTCAGTGTGTTCCTATGTCTCCTTCAGTGTGTTCCTATGTCTCCTCTCAGTGTGTTCCTATGTCTCCTTCAGTGTTCCTATGTCTCCTTCAGTGTGTTCTATGTCTCCTCTCAGTGTGTTCCTATATCTCCTCTCAGTGTGTTCCTATGTCTCCTTCAGTGTGTTCATGTCTCCTTCAGTGTGTTCATGTCTCCTTCAGTGTGTTCCTATGTCTCCTCTCAGTGTGTTCCTATGTCTCCTCTCAGTGTGTTCTCCCTTCAGTGTGTTCCTCTGAGTGTGTTCCTCTGTCTCCCTTCAGTGTGTTCCTATGTCTCCCGCAGTGTGTCTCCTTCAGTGTGTTCCTATGTCTCCTCAGTGTTCTCCCTTCAGTGTGTTCCTCTGTCTCCTTCAGTGTCTGTCTCCTTCAGTGTGTCTCAGTGTGTTCTATGTCTCCTTCAGTGTGTTCCTTCAGTGTGTTCCTATGTCTCCTTCAGTGTGTTCCTATGTCTCCTCTCAGTGTGTTCCTCTGTCTCCTTCAGTGTGTTCCTCTGTCTCCTTCAGTGTGTTCCTATGTCTCCTCTCCTATCTCCTTCAGTGTGTTCCTATGTCTCCTCTCAGTGTGTTCCTATATCTCCTTCAGTGTGTTCCTATGTCTCCTCTCAGTGTGTTCCTATATCTCCTTCAGTGTGTTCCTATGTCTCCTTCAGACAGCGCTGCTCACATGAAAGAGGGAACGTATGTGAAGAGACGTCCCACCATGTTCAGGAGACTTCTCTGTATTGTGAAGTCTTGATGTATCACATACTGTCTTGATGATATTATTGGTATTGTGGTCCATGTATCACGTACACCTGAGGATGACATGATTAGCCCCCCTCTGAAATTGTCATTGATTTAAAAGTATATAACGATTATCCTCATACTCAGTGGATTATTTGCTCGATGAATGGATGAATCGTTGGGTCAGAAAACCTTAACAAATGCTGACCTGGAAATGATGATGTTCTCAAATGTCTTGTTTTGTCCACAAACCAAAATGATTAAGTGGAGTTAACCAGAGCAAACAGTTTTGAACACAGACCTATAATAATATCTATAATAATCAAGAAAACTGCTACAAAAGGTGGAAACAGAGAGTCGAGTGTCACATGTACATTTTCCTGAATGTAAGGAATGACCTGGTCTTTGTTACTGCTCCGGTTTTTCTTGCTGGCTGACATTTGTCTCTTGAAAATTGGCCTTTATTTCTCTGTTAAAATTCATTCCCGTTCTTAGTCCATCACCCGTTGGGGAACACCACATGTGACCACGACAGCTACAACACAGCATCACCAACATTTAACTCATGAACAACCTGAACCCCAACAACGGGCGAGCAGGTAAACATGACGATGAGTGGACATGTTTCTCTCCAAGACGATGGAGCTTCTCACTCATTTGCTTCTGCTTCCTCCTCCACACGAGGGTCGTGGGGCGACAAGGGGCGAAAGACGGGGTACATCCTGGACACGTACGAGGTACGGGTCCAAACTAGACCGAGACAAATATGATGATAATGATATGAACCATCTATCTTCCAATCAATATGACATTGTTCACTGTAGTCGAGGCTGAATCTGAATACATGAAAAACGTAAATACTGTATTATATCGTATATAAAATATTCTACTATTTTAGCAGCTGGTGCAGGGCAGATTCTCTCCATCGAAGTCAGATATTTATCAGAAACTAGACCAAGAGTGTGACCCTAGTGTGAACCAGGCCTAAGGACACTGCATTTACAGCCTGAACAAAGCATTATCCCTGACTTTGACCTGACGTTAACCATAACCAGTTGGTGCCTAACCCTAACCTTTGCCTAACCACGTTTCAAATCTTAGCCCTGAAATGAGGTTCTGACTCATTAGGACCAGTAGTCCAAATGAGGTCCAAACCTGGTCCAAAACCATAACCAGTGTATATGCCAGAAAAGATCTTAAAGAGGTAGAAATACAATCTCTCTCACACACACAGAGAGAGAGGATCCCCAAAGGCCTTCAGATGTATTCAAAATGTCTTACACGGCTCGACTATATATAGCTTCAAAGACCCAGATTCCACACACACACACACACACACACACACACACACACACACACACACACACACACACACACACACACACACACACACACACACACACACACACACACACACACACACACACACACACACACACACACACACACACACAAAGGAACATGACTAATGGAGGAAAGTTGCTTAATGACAAATTGTCAGATTGCAGAACCATTTTTTCCCGCTCATCATTTAGCTCTTTCATCCCGGACTGCCCTTAAAATATTCCTCTGCTTCGGTCGCACTTTGATTATAAAAGGTGTTTCTTCTTATTATATATTCTCTCTCTAAACTCTGTATCGTGGAAATAAAAAGTTGAGGTGGCAAATGTGATCCACCATCAGCGTAGTTCAAATATGTCACCTTTGATCTCTTGTCATTCATTGTGTGCAGTACCTGTATTTACACCTGTATTTACACCTGTGTAAATACACAAGTAGTTACACCTGTAATTACACCTGTATTTACACCTGTGTAAATACACCAGTAGTTACACCTGTAATTACAGGTGTAACTACTGGTGTAAATACACCAGTATTTACACCTGTATTTACACCTGTCTAAATACACAAGTAGTTACACCTGTAATTACACCTGTATTTACACCTGTGTAAATACACCAGTATTTACACCTGTATTTACACCTGTCTAAATACACAAGTAGTTACACCTGTAATTACACCTGTATTCACACCTGTAATTACACCTGTATTTACACCTGTGTAACTACACCAGTAGTTACACCTGTAATTACACCTGTGGAAATACAGGTGTAAATACACCAGTATTTACACCTGTCTAAATACACAAGTAGTTACACCTGTAATTACACCTGTATTTACACCTGTGTAAATACACCAGTATTTACACCTGTAATTACACCTGTATTTACACCTGTAATTACACAGGTGTATTTATACCTGTGTAAATACAGGTGTAAATACACCAGTACTTACACCTGTATTTACACCTGTGTAAATACACCTGTATTGTGTGTTTTTTATTACTCTGTTATGACAACAAATTTATGTTTTCAAGCCCCAACTTATCAAAACCAAGATGGCAACACCTACAGGAAGAAGCAGAAAGGAGAAGACTTCTGTTTTAATGACCCCAAAATAAGCTGTTTATGTTCTATGGAGGTGGCCATGTTGAACCACGTGCTGTTACAAAAGCCTAAAATGGACTGGGAACAAAAACAATGGGTTAGGGTAACCCATCTTTCTTATTCTGGGATAGAAATAATAACAGAAATCAGGCTCATGTTAAAGTGCAGGTTGAATATCAAAACCACCAAGGACAATAAAATTACACACACGCTGAAATGGCAATTTCAAAAAAAGAACTATAGTAAAATAAATGATATGTTCCATCTTCGTGCCAGTTCCATATATATATATATACATACACACACACACACACACACACATATATATACACACACACACACACACACACACACACACACACACACACATATATACACATGTACATATACATATATACACACATACATACATAAATATGTATGTATACATATTTCCTTCATTTTCCACTAAATTTCAACTTTCAAAACAGTCTGACATTCAATTACAAAGTGCCATTTATCACTTTATCATCATTTCTACCTGTCATTCACATCAGCCAGCTCTGACAGCATGCTAGATTGACTTCAGCTCAGGCAGAAGGCAGCAATCCCTGTGCATTTTTAATTTTCATTATTCAGTTGATGATGCAGTTTAGCTGAGTGGGAAAGAAAGTTTTTCAAAGACTGTGTTGTTGTTGTTGTCGTCGTTGTTGAGTATAAATATGGTCAAATTCTAACACATAAATGTCCTTATTTTAACATTAAAAAGCCCAAAGAAATAAACCAGGTATTAACAATAATAATAATAATAATAATAATAATAAGTGTGTGTATTGGAATATAGCCTGTACTTACAGAAATATTGATTTGATTTATATTGCGTTACATATACATATCGATCGAATGGTATTAAAAACAAGTGCATTCTGATTAAAAATAAAATTCCCATACGACCAGAGCAGCTGGAAACGTCAGGGTTGTGTTTTCCACTGTGAACAGACACAAACTAACATGGCTGTGCTCATTTCAGACTGAAGACATAGACTGTCCTACACTGCAGGAGACACAATGTGCAGCATGCAGCGAGACACATCAAGAGCAGGTGATTATGTATGAAACGTGTAATCCAGGCAGAGGGAAAGACCAAGGAGACGAGCTGACTTCTTCATAAATTCATTTTTTAATTTGGAGGCTTCATGCGGCTCAAGGAAGGGACACTCAATCGAGGAACTACCAGGATTTGTTTTTCAGCTGCTACTGCTGCACTCAGCATGTACCCGTTTACAGACATGTGCAGTGTAATAATAATCAATAATAATCAATAATAATCAATAAGCAAAGTCTTCCTATAGAACAACATATATCCAGACAAGTGAACCCAATCTCACAACTCTTTCTAACACGATCACATTTTGTCACCTGTATTTTACAAGTTCTCAACTCATTGATTACTCGAGAAAATAACTGACAGATTATTCAATCGTAGAAATAAATGATTATTATAATAATAATAATAATAACAATAACGTTTGTAGTATTTATACTAACAATTCTTCATTGCTGGGCTAAATGGATGGCACACTGTTTGTCTGGGTTTCTGTTTCACCTGTGATTTATAAATACACAGATTTATAATTCTGAACACAGTATACCATATTTAGAGTTCAAATACGTTCAACAAGGCCTCTGTAAACCTTCTCTAAAATATTCTTAGTGCAGCGTCTGCGGTGCGACGCGGTGTGTGTGTGTGTGTGTGTGTGTGTGTGTGTGACACAGCAGCTGCTTACACTACACTCTCAAACATCTGTGCATTTTGCCCCAAAGACTCTTTGAAATGATGATGTCAACAGTGAGTCTCACCTCACTACAAGTAGAAATCACTGCTGGGATCACATGAGATCACATGAGATCACATGAGATCACATGAGATCACATGAGATCACATGAGATCTTCCTTTATTATGTCATTCGATAATAAATAATATGGCTCATAAATGATATCCTGATATCTTTAAGGCTATATCCCGATATACAATATATATACATGTGGATTTAAAGCTGCACACAGTTTGTTGGTCTCGTGAGAAAGTTTTCTTTCCTCAAAGCAGAGTGACAATAAACTGTAAATACACTCTGAAATAAAAGATATGTCTGTGTTTCATTTCAGATAATACCTGATTTATTTCTCTGGCTTTTTGAAGTTAAATGAAGGATATTTACGTGTGTTAGAAACAATGAAATTGACTCAAAATATGGTCAAATTCTGCAATAACAAAAATAATCTAGGTTAAAATTAAAGTGCATTTAATTTTAGTGTTATTAAGCAACTTTTTTATATATATATATATATATATATATATATATATATATATATATATATAAAATTGTGTGGAGTCCATGCATCGAGCCATTAATCGAGCTATATCATTTTTGATTTTGAATATTTCATGTATTTTATTTATTTATGCAACATAATGAATATGATTATCAATGCAACAGCCTTTAAAACCAGGAAAATCATCACAGATACTTTATCATGATGATGATATCAAAACCTATTATGTCACAATAAAGATATACTATCACTCATACTGTGTGTGTGTGTGTGTGTGTGATTTGCTGAGGTAATGCAGTCAGTGAAAAAAGAAACTGTTCACATGACACTAAGACCCTGTACTGTGGTGCTGTGAAACACACAGGGCAGGGACGACCTGAGTCCAGGGACGTCCTGAGTCCAGGGACGACCTGAGTCCAGGGACGTCCTGAGTCCTGGTCCATGGTCTCATGATGAGCACAACTAACACATGTCAACACAGGAGGACAGAACCTCTGTCTCAACTGTCCACAGGACATAACGCTTCTCCAACTGCCACAGACGGGTGCACTCTGCATTTCACATCACACATTCTCTCTTTAATCCCTGTAAGTGCGACCATGTTCTGCAGCCACACACACACACACACACACACACACACACAGAGTGGGCACTCACCTGCTGCAAGTACATGAAGGTGAGGGCGGCGCAGGACAGCTGGGGACAGGCGTCCACGTTGGGTAACGCCACGCATGTTCCTCCAGGATGCTGCATGTTCCCTCCACTGGCTGACAACACACTAACCCCCCCTCAGCCTCGACTGTACTACAGTGTGTGTGTGTGTGTGTGTGAGAGAGAGTGAGAGAAAGACGGGGGGAGCGGAGCAAGAGAATGAAAGACAGAGAAAGAGAGAGAGCAGCGGCACAAACGGTCCTGAACGATGGAGAGGCGCGTGTTTTCTGAGAGAGAGAGAGACTGCAGTGTGTGTGTGTGTGTGTGTGTGTGTGTGTGTGTGTGTGGAGTCAAGCCAGCAGTCAGTGTGTGACTGCGATCGCTGGAGCGTGAGGGAGGCAGAAAATTGTGTTTCGAAAAAGTGTGTGTATGTGTGTGTGTGCGCGCGTGTGTGTGCGCGTGTGCGTGTGCGTGTGTGTGTGAGTGAGTCTCCTGCAAAAATGCTGATCTCTCTCTCTCTGAATTGAAGTTGCCTGACACGTGTTACTGGAGGCGATGGTGGATGCTGACAGCAGCAGCATCCCTCTCTCTACATCCACAGTCTTCTACTACTCAGGTGTGTGTGTGTGTGTGTGTGTGTGTGTGTGTGTGTGTGTGTGTGTGTGTGTGTGTGTGTGTGTGTGTGTGTGTGTGTGTGGTGATATAAGGCATTGTGTTATCTCTTGGGTCAGTCATTGCAAGTGTGAAAGCTTCTCAACCTGGCCACCAGGTGTCTCTCTTGGTGTGACGTGTTGCAGGTTCTGAATGTGTGAACAGCGGGAACATCACTGCGTGCAGGACAACACATGCTGAGAGCTGTCGTATCATTAGAAACATCTTTAAAATGAGAGACTGAATGATGTTAGAGACACACCAGGAACACTACACCGTCTTCTACCGCTTTATCCTCCACATGAGGGTTGCTAGTGCTAATCCCAGCTGACATAAAGCAAGAGGCGGGCTGCACCTTGGACAGGTCCCAAGTAAAACCAACAATTCAACTCACATCCCAGTACATCCCTAACCCTAACCCTAACCCTGAAGCGGCAGCGTCGGGCTGAGCGGCAAGAAGAAAGGGGGTGGCGTTGCTGTATACGTGAATGAGAAGTGGTGTCACCCCGGACATGTTTGTGAGAAGGAGCGTCTGTGTAGCCCGGACATCGATCTTTTGGCTGTGGGAATGCGCCCATACAACCTCCCCAGGGAATACACCTCCGTGATCGTTGTGGCTGTCTACATCCCTCCCTCAGCTGACAGTGTCCACTCTGCTGTGTCCAGATTACAGACACAGCATCCCACTGCATTTATCACCATCACTGGGGACTTTAACCACACCAACCTGGACTCTGTTTTACCAACCTTCCACCAATATGTCGACTGCCCCACCAGAGACAACAAAACAATTGACCTTTTGTATGCAAATGCTAGGGATGCATACACAGCCATGGCCCTTCCCCCCCTGGCTCGTCTGATCACAACTTGGTCCAGCTGACTCCCAGGTATGTCCCTGTAGTGAAGAGGCTTCCTGTTGCCACCCGCACAGTGAGAAGGAGTACACAGGAGGCTGACATGGCCCTGCAGGACTGCTTTGAGTCTACTGATTGGGATGCGCTCTGCTTGCCACATGGGGAGGACATCAACTCCATGACAGACTGCATCACAGATTACATCAGGTTCTGTGAACACACGGTTCTCCCTGCCTGGACTGTCCATTGCTTTCCCAACAACAAACCTTGGGTTACCAGAGATCTGAAGACTCTCCTCAACAAAAAGAAAGAGGCCTTCAGACATGGGGACCAGGAGGACCTGCGGAAGGTACAGCGTGACCTTAAGGAGGAGCTGAGGCAGAGCAAAGACACCTACATGAGGAAGCTGGAGACCAAACTCCAGCAGAATGACATGAGGGAGGTGTGGTCCAGAATGAAGACCATCACTGGATTTAACGTGAGGGAGAAACCGACAGAGGGCTCTATCGAGAGGGCTAATCAGCCAAACCTCTTTTTCAACAGGTTCCGATCACAGTCTTCAACTGAACCCCCTGCTGCTTCCCCCACACATCACACCCGCCTCCCTCCCCCTCTGACCCCCCTGGGAGAACCACTTGGACATTGTATCACCTTCACCCCACCTCTCCCCCACCACCTTCCCCCCTTGTGGTTTGTCTGATGTGGTGGTTAGTGATGTAGGAGCCCCACAGGAAACTGTGCTGTCCCCCTTCCTGTTCACCATATACACCTCAGACTTTAAATATGACTCTGTGTCATGCCACTTGCAGAAGTTCTCTGATGACTCTGCGGTGGTGGGGTGTGTAAGGGATGGACAGGAGGGGGAGTACAGGACAGTGGTAGCTGACTTTGTGTGGATGCTGAATAAACTTTTTCCCATCATGGATAAGCTCGATCATCCTCTCCACCACATCCTCCAGGCCCAGGAGAGCACATTCTCCAAGAGCTCCACTGTCACAAGGACAGATTCAGGAAGTCATTCCTGCCATCAGCCATCAAAACTTACAATAACTCTCTGTAATAGTAAAAGAAAAACAAAGAAACTGCTCATTTGCACAATGCACATTTTCTCTCTGTGACATACAGTATGACATTGCACTCCATTATGCCACTCCTTTATTATTGCACTATTTTGTTTCTGCACATTTTACATTTTATGTTTATAATATTTGTTTGTATTGCTGCTATGTTAAAACAATGTATTTCTATTCAATTCTATTAACAAATACGTATACCTCAACAAATTATCCTCTGATACATTTGTTAAACCATTTATTTATTGAAAACCTACAACTTCATTACGGAGTAAATCCCTTTGTGAGTTTGTTTATGCTTTAAATGTCTGGGGGGGTTTTATTCTGGTATTCTGGCATGTTGTTATGTCATTATTTTATTTTTGACACCACTGTATATGTTCTCTTTGAAACTGCCAATAAATAAAAGAAATGAAAAAGAAAGTTGAAGTTGGCTGTCAGGTCAGAAGTCCCTGCCAAAGCCGCACACTCCTCAGAAAAACCTGAAGCTCGTGATGCAGTGGAGATCCATTTAGTCTGTTTTCTGCTATTAAACGAGCAGATTGATGCAAAGATGTCCAGCTATAATGATGATCGTGATGATGATGATGATGATGATACAAAATCGATTTCAACGGTTCATTTAGTCTTTTTCTGTTTTTAATGATTGAAATGTTTTTAAGTTTTAATTTCCCTACTTCTAAATAGTCATCAGGAAACGACTGGTTTTCTTATTTCGTTTTTTATTGTCTCAAAACAAAAATGCATACAGAGAGAGAGAATGTAAAGGTAATGTGAGCATATTATGGGATGAAGCCGAACACAGCAACTGCATGGCTGCAGGCTGCAGCTGCCTTTTCTTCATTTATTCATTTAAGACATGCTCCTTTTTTCCCCAACTCGTTTTTTAAACACCTCTATTTTTGGTGCTTTATTCTGCTAACACACACACACACACACACACACACACAGACACACACACACACACACACACACACACACACACACACACACACACACAGACACACACACACACACAGACACACAGACACAGACACACACACAGACACACACACACACACACACACACACACAGACACACACAGACACACACACACACACACACAGACACACGACACAGACACACACACACACACATGTTACATTCATACACAGACACACACACACACACACACACAGACACACACACACACACACAGACACAGACACACACACACACAGCACACACACACATGCACACACACACACGCACGCACGCACACATTACGCCAATCGGAGGTCACTAAAGTTAATGTAATTAACTTGACTATCTAATGTAATGTAACTGTGTGTAGGTATGCACAATCTATGTCTGACAGCGTAATCTTCTCTGGTCCTTTGCCCAATGTAACCAGTGATGACATGTATAGCCGCATGTCGTCATTCAATCGCTGGCTGTGTCCAGAAAACAACATTGGGTTTTTAGATAACTGGCAAACCTTCTGGGGGAAACCTGGTCTCATGAGGAGAGACGGCGTCCATCCCACTTTGGATGGAGCAGCTCTCTTATCTAGCAGCTTAGGGCATTTTATTAGAAACCCATGACAATCCAGAGTTGAGACCAGGACACAGAGTTGCAGTCTTTCATGCTTCTCTGTGCTTCTTTTATTAAAAACCCCATAGAGACTGTGTCTGTCCCTCGACCTACTAAAGTAAAAACTAAAGTAAATAAAGTAAATAAACCAATAACAAACACTCTAACTTAATAAAGATTAATACCAACAATAAAATAGAGTCAAATAATACCACTTTCAAATGTGGACTATTAAATATAAGGTCTGTTTTAATAAATGATCTTATCTCTGACAATTGTATTGATTTATTCTGTGTAACTGAAACTTGGTTACATGAAGACAATTACGTCAGTCTAAATGAATCAACTCCACCCACTCATGCTAATACCCATATTCCTAGAAGAAGGAAGAGTAGCAGCCATTTTTAATACTAGATTATTAATCAATCCCAAGCCCAAACCAGGATATTCATCGTTCGAAAGCCTTATTCTTAATCTATCTCATCCTAGTTGTAAATCACAGAAACCAATTATAATAGTCACAGTTTATCGTCCACCTGCACCTTATTCAGAGTTTCTATCAGAGTTCTCTGAGTTCTTATCTGAGTTGGTGCTTAAAACAGATCAAATCATAATTGTAGGGGATTTCAACATCCATGTAGATGTTGACCGTGATAGTCTTAGCTGCGCATTTAACTCGCTGTTGGAATCAATAGGTTTTATTCAACACGTTAATAAACCAACTCATTGCCTTAATCACACCCTCGACCTTGTTTTAACTTATGGTATTGATATTGATAACTTAAACATAGTTCCTCAAAACCCTCTCCTTACTGATCATTATTTACTCACATTTAACTGTTCAATAATGAACTACAATGACATAAATAAGAAATACTGTGTGATAATAATATCAATACATTCAAAGAGACAGTGCAACCTTTATTTAACTCGGTGCCATATGTCAGTACATCTGAAGGTACCTTTTGTGATTTTACTTTAAACATTCTGTCTTTACAGGATGCTGAAAAACCAGTTCATGCTTTTGTTAATCTAGATTAGATTACAGTAACTCCTTATTAGCAGGATGTTCCAACAAGTCTGTTAGAATCCTTCAGTTAATTCAAAATGCTGCAGCACGAGTTCTGACAGGAACTAGAAAGAGAGACCATATAACTCCAGTGTTAGCTTCTCTACACTGGCTCCACCCACAGTTTAGAATTCAATTTAAAATCCTCCTCCTCACGTACAAAGCACTTAAAGGTCAGGCCCCTTCATACCTGAAAGACCTAGTCTTACCCTATCATCCTAATAGACCACTTAGGTCACAAAATACAGGTGTTAAGAGGGAGTTTTTTCTCTCCACTGATGCCTAGTGTTTGCTCATTGTGTGAACTGTTGTGTTTCTCTGCTCTCCTTGATGTTGTCTATGTACAGAGCATTGAGATCATGTATGTTAGGATTTGGCGCTATACAAATAACATTGAATTGAATTGAAAATTACTGAGTAATTTTGTGATTTATTATCCGGTTTCTTTACTAATCGTTACATGAATCAATCATTATTTGCTTCCCTAGTTTAATAATTATAGAGTAGGCATTACATAGTCAAACTTTAGAGTGGGACATCTACAGAGGTGAAAAGTCCAGATGATAAATTGCAAGGCCCCTAGTTCATGACACCTATTGATCCAAGCATGTACTACATGGTAATATTTAATTAGAGCAACAACACATGTGGGTTTTGTGAGAAGTGAGTCGATGCAGGCTTTCATTTCAGAACTCTAAAATCATTTATCTGCACCACTAAACATATGGATTACAGCAGAACTACTGAAGAAGATTTTGTACGTATATGAGAATATGTAATGGTGACATTGTTCAGGATCTGGTTGTATGACGTACTGATACAGACTCATATACATGATAGTCAAACACATACCCTGACTAAC
This sequence comes from Solea senegalensis, assembly GCF_019176455.1. Taxonomy (NCBI): domain Eukaryota; kingdom Metazoa; phylum Chordata; class Actinopteri; order Pleuronectiformes; family Soleidae; genus Solea; species Solea senegalensis. Next base: position 20,664,550 of record NC_058038.1, on the reverse strand, counting down.
CTGACTGGGACACAAGGAAAAACAAATCCATGTTTTCCACTTTAGCTCACATTTAGAAAATAACGTGTGGAAACTGTTCACTTTCCTGCACCAGTCTATGGAACAGATCCATGTGCTAATGGTAATAAATAAGTAACCTAAAAGTTCACACATAATGAAACCAAGCATCAGGACAGACTCTGATCCAACAACATCATCTCACAGCTGGGCCTTGACCTCAGCCATCACTGCAGAGAAAATAAATCAGCGCGGGAAACAGCAACAGAATGATGAATTTAACGCGTGAAACAACTGCAATTCTTTCATTAACGATGACAGGGATGTAAACAAATAGACCAGAACATCAATAACATTCTCAACATTCACTTCAGAAAACTGGAGACCATTTAGTTGAAATTAAATAAACATACTCAGCGCAAACATCTGGAAATATAAAGTCAGGTCACCACGTGACACCGAGGCTCATTTCATCACCATGGACAGCGCTATGAAATCACGGCGCGCGCACACACACACACACACACACACACGTTGAGAAACAAACTCATGAACATCCTCAAACTACAATACAGTTTAAATACAAAGACTATTTTTAAGATACAAACAAGTGCGGTGCGCCCTGCGCGTGCCGAGCCTCACTTCCGCCGCGAGGGAAGTACCAGCACTTTTCAAACACACTTCAGCTCCGGTTATTGTCCCCGGAAGTTTCAGAAACACAGTCCCACGCGCCCTTGATGTGGATTACAACATAGACCTACCTTACATGAACACCACATCCATTCGTCGGTTTGTCCTTTGACTTGAGCTCCAAAAGAAGTCCTTTCTCTATGGACATCAGTACCAAAGCTCCCAGGCGACCCTGTCCGGTTCTGGTTGTGGTTCTGGTTGTGGTTCTGGTTGTGGTTCTGGCGTTCAGAGCCGAGTATGACCGCTCCACGGTGGAGGTGGACACGGGGCTGGTCAGCAGCAGGTGACACAGGTGCGGCATGTTCTCAGTCAGCTCGTTAAGTGTCACAAAGTGCAGCAGGTCTGATGAGCTCCTCGCCTCCAACTTTTCGTCGTGTTGAGCCGGCGGAAGTCAAGGTAGTTTTCACTGTGCAGCTTCCGGTACGCTGTGCGCACGTCAACAACTAATAAGAATGTTTTTTTCCACTTTCAGAACCTTTTCTTTTAATTCCTCTTCCGGAGTTGGACTTCGATTTTTTATTACTTGAAGTTTTTCTGTGAAAGAAAAACAACAACACTTGACAAACGCGATGCTATCAAGCTAGCCACAACGCCGCGCTCTCGACCGCTCTCGGCACTCTGGGGGGCGTGGTCTGCAGTGAGACCTGCGCTGTTAAAACTTCACGGAGGCCGAGGAGCTTTCGTTTTAGGCCCGCCCACTTCCAATCCAACCGTCATTGGTCAGTTTGCCCATCACTCTCCGAACCAAATTGATTAAATATATTAAATTAAATGATGTGTATACATATATGTATATACATATATATATATATATATATATATATATATATATATATATATATATATATACATATATATATATGTATATATACATATATATATACATATATATATATATGTATATATATATGGACTGCAGAGGTACATACAGCTGTAATGAAATGTTTGTACTTTGTGGAAAATAAAGTCTGAAAATCACTGACTTTCATGTACTTCCATAGAAGAAGGAGTGTGATTTATTTCCATTCATCCATGTGAACAGTAACATGAGGGAATAAAACACTTTGCCCAGGTCCAACAGCATACGGAGAAAAGTCATTTTAAAATAAATGTACTAAAATAACTTGAAATAAATTCCATAAATAATTATTATTTAAATAAAACTTGACACATAATTAAACGGAGCAGCATCAGAGTGCAGAGGACAGCCTCTGGGAAGAAGCTGCACTTAAGCCTGGTTGTTGGTTGATGACTTTGAAGCTGCACAGCCGTATGTATGATGCAGCTGCTAGCAGACGTCGCTCTACAGCTGCCTCCTGAAACACATTTAACTTTGGTGCAGCAGAGAGCAGAGTGGATGACATGAACCTCCATCACCCCCCTGTGGACCTCTGAGTTATTACCCCAGTGTTCAGACTGCATTCAGGAAACAGAGAATTAGTGAGAAGCTTAAATTGCAGTTTTGACAGAAATATGATTGTGAATTCCTCCTGAATACGTCGCACTTTTCTAGTCTTGATGACGACTCAAAGCTGCTTCACGCTACAGTTTTGCGTCTACCTTCATATCCATTCACACGCTGCCAACACTGTCATCAGGAGTAACGCAGGGTCTTGCCCAAGGACACATGGGCATGTAGACTTCAACCTTCCAGGTGAATGATGACTCTAGGTGTATTTTTACCACTAGAAACAGGTGGAGGTGTTTGAAGGCGTGCGCTCCGTCTGCCTCACCTGACATTGTGACATTAAATGCATCACTTTGAATATCGTGACATACACAAAAACAAAGTGTAGTTTGGATATAGATTTGAAAGTTACAAACTATAATTTACAGCGTCTTTGCACTCTTCTTTTTAGAATCTTTTTCATTTTTACATACATTGTTTTTCATGGACCCTAAAATGAGCCTTTTATAATACAATCAGGAGCAGAAGCACGGTCACTTTACAACAGGCCACGCTAGACAAACTACACATCCTTTGACCTTTGACACTAACTGAAGGCTACATGGAAGTGAAGGGTGAGTTGAGGGATATTCAGCTGCAGAACGTCACCGATAAATGTTGTTATGTTTCATACACTGCACCTTAAAACACTGTAATATGCAAAGATGGTTGAACTCATTAAATTCTGCCAATATTATTAACTGTCGCCAAATATTAATATTAAATATTACACAGGAATTAAGCAGCTGGGGAGAATTGAGGGCGACTACAACGTGAGTGTGTGTGAGGTGTTACTGGTGACTCAGTTCATCCTGTCTGTCTGTATGTGAAGTTCAAGTGTAATTAACGCCATCAGTCCTGAAGTACCACACGTCTGGCAGCTCACGTTCCTCCAGGAGCTGACACTGATGGATGGAAAGTGTCACGCGTGTCTCTTTGTGTAACTACTGTGTGAAAGCATACGAGTACGCACACACACACACACACACACACACACTTTAGCAACAGTGTATTTAAAGAGGCTGCAGTCTTGTTACGTGTTATCACTGCACCGTGTCTGGGGTCGGCTAATAAGTCCCTCAGTGACTGACTGAAAGAGAGGGGAAATGAAGCAGTCTTTTAACAAGCCTTTGTTTGAGGTATTAAAAAGTGCTTCAAACAGAGAAAAACTCATCAGAAATAACCGTGCAGTAAATTAAGACCCTCACATGGTGACATGTCTTATTTAACGGTGTGGAGCCCCCTCATTAACTCTACAACATCATATACTGTATGGAACTCCATTATTCAACCAATGCAATCAACTCAATACGTATGGTTATTATTATTATTATTATTATTATTATTATTATTATTATTATTAATAACAATAATAATCATTCTTTCTTTGTGTGTGTGTGTGTGTGTGTGTGTGTTTGGCTCCACCAACCCTGTAATTGTGTTGTTGTAATAAAGCTTGTTGTTTATGTTCAGTCAAATGTCTTTAAAACAACAGATTCTGATGCACCAGTAAAATGAGGTGAAACAGTGTCTGTTCCCATGACACCAGCAGTTTTACAGGCTGAACAAATGGTGAAGCGCTGGACACGACTGTGTCGAGCCAGCAAACATTTCAACCGAGCTTTTCCACTTTACTCAGAGAGAAAGTGGTAATATCTCAGGGCTTTCCTCCACCAGCCTGACGTCTCGTAATTAGAGAAGGGAAAGAGTGTGTTCCTTCAATTAAACGACACAGCAGCAGGAACAAGGACTGCCCTCTTTTTGTAAGGGAGACTAAAAGAGCTAAATAAATATGCCAGCACATAATGATCTGGAGCGTGTGTGTGTGTGTGTGTGTGCACTGAGTAAATATTGGCAGTCTTTTAAACTGGTTGAAGTAATTGATGATCTCATTTGTGAGAGCTGGGTGGAGACTAAATGAGACAGCAGAAATGTCTGCTTCCTCTCGAGCTCTTAAAGCTGATTTGTCTGTGATGTTGGGAGATTTTTCAAGTCCTTCTCTTCTACTGGAAACAAGTATTAGTCTACATAACAAGGGTTAAGTAGAGCCACGTAACTGTACCAAGGTCGAGATCAATGCAGTTCACTTATGATCAATTATCTGACTGGTGGGGAAAAAAAATCTTCCTAAGCATTTTTAACAAATCAAATCTAAGGCATCTGTGCAGGTGGAACACCAGTAACCACAGGGGTCATGAAGGCAATGATGAACATTCTTAAACAATTCTAAAGCTATTATGTATTTGCATATTAATGCATTACATTTTCTTTCATTAAATATGAATATTAAATCATGATTGATGTTGACTTTCACAGATCATGTTTTGCGGTCTGCGTTGTGAAGCATTCACTGTACGATGAATATCTTTTGGACGTAGTCTCTGTTTATTTCTGACACAAGGCAAGTGAAAGAAAACTCCCATGAGGATGTGAAACTCAGGGAAACGTACCCTCTCTCCCACAACAGGGGTGGGGTGAGGGCAGACACACCCTTAAAAAAAACAGAAAATCATGAAGGCAAATAAAATAAATTCAATAAATTGCAGTACCTTAAAAAATATACTGTATTAACTGACCCTGTTACATATATACACACATGTATATGTATGTAATCGTGAAAGCTTCCACAAATGTGAATATTCCTTCACCTGATCAGGTAAATGGTTTGTATTTATAAAATAGCACTTCACTCGTCCCCATGACCACTCGACGCTGCTTTCCACTGCAGTTTTGCCATTCACCCATTCACACACATACTCGTTGCATCTGTCAAAGCTATGGGTCATGGACTCCCACATGTTCCCACACCATACATTAACAGCCACTGCTCCAGAACACAACATTATGCTTTCATTGACTCAACACTGGGTTGGTTCAGAATCACAGTTTGCCGTCAACACTGATGGATTTAATGGAATTCTTCATTCTTGGAGGAGCTAAAGCCAATCACAAGTGACATAGGGCGAAAAGTGAGGTTCACCCTGGACAGGTGGTCCATCGCAGGGCCAACACAATGATGATAGACAAACATCCTTCACTCTCACACTCACACCGACAGTTCAGGAAGCCAGAGAACCAACATGAATCCCACATATCTGCAGAGAGAGCATGTTAAAAGTGCTCGTACACAAGACAATGATGAATAAAATGTCAAGGTGGAGTTTTAAAAAATGCTCTCTTGAATGAACAAGGACATAAGATAAAGGTTAGTTGTTGTGGGTGGAGCTACAGAACGCAGACTCAAAGTTACAAAGAACAGCGTCAACAATGTTACTGACGTTCATCGCAGAAATGCTATTTGAATATTTAATGGTAATATTCAGCAAATATTGAAATACTTTAAAATCCAGCACATGAGAGCTAGTGAAGGTAACACAGGGTGCACAGCGTGCTGAGCTAAAGGTAGCAGCAAACACGATGCATTCAAAGACCCTGGTGAAGTTCTTCACTTCTGCAGGATCTACAGCGTAGAGGAGCAGCTACAAGATGCATTCAAGAAATCTCTTAAATGTCATCACCTCTGCAAACACACACCAACTTCAACAATGACTTTCAGAGATGGAGAGAGTGCCGCTGTCTGTCTGTAACGTACAGAGAAGATCATTTTAACAAGCTGCCAATGACATGACACTCGTGTGCAGCTTTGAAACGACTGCAGTGTTTAACTTGTAAAACACCAAAGTCATTTGTGCTCAACATCGTATCAGTGCAGGAGGACGAGATCAAGACACACACAGAGAGAGATGTAGCTTAGCATGCTCTGATACAACAGCAGCGTCAACATTCTCAGCCTCTGTCTCAACTGTCACTCCATCGCAATACAACCTCCACTCTGACTTCACCTGTATCCACTGTCTGCTTTTCCCCCTGTGAACACACACACACACACACACACACACACACACACCACCTGCCTTTCACACTGCCTGCCTGCCTTACCTGGGCACCTGCACACACACCTGCCCCACACACAGCCACCTGAACCACCACACACACCACACACACACACACCTGCACCTGGTGCCTGCACCCAGCACCCCACCCCACCCCACTGCAGCACATGCACCTGCCCTTTTTACCACACACACACCTGCAGCCTGCCTTCTGCCTGCAACACCACCACCCTTGCTGCACAGCGCACACACACACACACACATGCATACCTGCCTTCCCACACACCCACCACCAGCACATGCCTACGCACACACATGCTGCCTTACCACACACCACCACCCCACACCTACATACACACAAACACACCACATACCACCTGCACACACACACACACGCACACAAAACCACCTGCCACTTGCACCACCTGCATACACCTGCAGCACACACACACACACACACACACATGCACACACACACACACAGTCTGTGGTGAAGTAGCTGCTATTGATTGAATGTGCTGAGGTGTGTGAGGAGGAGGAGGAGGAGCACAGTGTGCAGGGCAGGAGGAATAAACTACCCTCAGCTCTCAGCTAATAGATAGCACAGATTGCCCTGCTTGTGTGTGTGTGTGTGCGTGTGTGTGTGTGTGTGATGGTGCAAGCTGTTAGGCAGAGAAGCTTCTTGTCTTTTCACAGGCTCCAGTGAGTGAAGCACAGCGTGGAAACGCTTCAGGCTTGATGATAGGGCCGATAACAGGCCTGACGTGGCTGAAGGAGCCTCACTGGAGCTCGGCCAGCAGGGAAATGTGATTTGGTAAATAGTGCTGCTTACCTGCGTGAGACAAATAGCCCATTTGGCCAATAATCAAGACAGCTGCTGGGTAAAACTTTGGACAAAGATGAGGACGAGCACATGAAAGGCAGATTCTTTTCACATGAAACAAGCGTTAAGTCTGGTTTGGAGAACGGACCTCCTTAACCCAAACCCTAGTTTAGTTACAGCTTTTCTGACAATCTAAAATAATTTAGAACCCAGATAATCCATGGGTTACCAATGGATTAAAGTGCCCTGCATGCACTTTAATCCATTGTCCCCAAAAATGCCCCAGGAACTGACGGCCCGGTCCATCCATCTGTCCAGCGACTTTCTACTGTCTCAGAAGAGGGCGGAGCCAATCCCAGCTGACATAGAGCAAAAGACAGGGCTCAAATTATCTCAATCAATTTAGCCGATCTGATTGTTTTTGGATTGTGGAGCTGGATTCTCTCAGTCGAACCGGGATCAGAACCAGCGACTTTCTTGTTGGCTTGTCCACTGCTCCACCATGTGGCCCAGCCACAACACTGTTAAAAACAGCTGCTTCTAATCATGTTCCTACCATCTGGAAACAAGCCGTTGTTGTATTAAAGCCAGACGTGAACAATTAAAGGTTCATTTGAAATCGCTCTGTATTTTCTGAAACCTTTGGAATCTCTTCTCAATGAATGAGTGAATGAATGAATGAATGAAGGTAATAACATGTCAGACCCCTGCTCTTCTTATGCCAGTAACATAAACCATCTGAATGCAGACGAAGTGTTAATTAAAGAGCATAAACAGGCAGATTAAGCCTTTCCTTCTGCTGGTACTGGAATAATCTTCAGAATAAACTCAAACTCGTAACCTCTGAATGATTATGAACACAGACTGAATGAATGAATGAGAGTTGTAGCGACTTCCATTAACTGATAAGATATTATTATCCACCTTATTCTTTGCTTTACTGTCAGATGATTGTTGATTATTGTTTTGTGATGCTTTTTTAGTGTGAGAGCATTGTGTAGTCAGACAGATACACAATAGTATATTCTATATTATTTATGTTCAGAATGAGTTCTTCTTTTAATTCTTTTTCCTCAAATGAATCACAGATTTTGTGTGATTGTGGCGGAAGTGGGAGGGGCTAAAAACTGATGCAAAATACCTCTATTAGGTCATCTGATGTCAGGTTTTGGCCATTTCGCACCAGTGGTATCACAACGAACTTTGTGCGCTCACCTCCAAACTTGTCGTGTATTATTTTTGTTTGTGGGCGGCAACTAACGATCATTTGTTGATTATATTCTCCGTTAGTTGTTGATTCATAAAATGTCAGAAAATGTTGAACCTTGAATGAAAACAAACCAAAGTTCATCAGTTTTAATGATTTCTTTGTTTTACGGAGCAAAGAAACCAGAACATATCCACATTTAAGAAGCTGAAAAATGAAAAACAAACAAACAATGAATCAATGAATCGATGATGAAAATCTTAATGAATGGTTGCAGCAGTCAACAGCTTTAACTGATGCTACGGCGTTATCATTCTCCACAATAGATAAAACTAGCTGTGCTGTTAATAAACTACAGCATCAACAGTGTTTAATGTTGTATATTACACACACAGGTCCAGAGCTCTGCAGTGATTGGTCCTCTGTGTTCTCTCACACACACACACACACACACACACACACACACACACACACATGTGTGTTTAAAGGACAGATGGACACAATTCAAATGTCTGAAAACAAAAACTTGTTGTTGGGTTTTATTTTCATGTCAGACAATCTTTTCAAATAATGGTATCAGGCATGAGAATGGTGCTCTGGCGTGACATGTGAAATACTGACTTGCCGATTGCGGCCCACCCTAAAAAAATTCCCCAGTCGCCATTGTAAGTAGCCCCTCCCCCTGCTAAACCACAGTTAAGTATTTCTCTCAATTTAACACTTAAAATTACATTTAAGATGAAATAATTAAAGAACGTCTGCCCTTCAGATGTCCTCAGTCTCTGTGTTCTTACTGACTCCAGGGCTTTCTCTAATGAGGACATGATCTTTGAGAAATATTAGAGTACCTTTAATGAAAGATTATTCTCTGTGCAGCAGTACACACCTTTAAACTGAGATTACAGTACACACCTTTAAACTGAGATTACAGTACACACCTTTAAACTGAGATTACAGTACACACCTTTAAACTGAGATTACAGTACACACCTTTAAACTGAGATTACAGTACACACCTTTAAACTGAGATTACAGTACAACATTTAAACTGAGATTACAGTACACACATTTAAACTGAGATTACAGTACACACCTTTAAACTGAGATTACAGTACACACAGAGATTACAGTACACACCTTTAAACTGAGATTACAGTACACACCTTTAAACTGAGATTACAGTACACACCTTTAAACTGAGATTACAGTACACACCTTTAAACTGAGATTACAGTACACACATTTAAACTGAGATGAAGCCGGGCTCCACAGGGCCTGTAACACATTTACAAAAAGGTTCACACACATAAAGAGTTTATTGGAAACTGCTTCATGAATGAGGGACACAACAATCACATTATCATTGCACTCAATTTCCCAAGAGTTCCATACTAAGTTTTCTTGGCACTGAGAATTGTCCTTTATTAAGATTCACACTCTTGCAGCTTTAAAAAAGAGAGATCATGATAATTCACATTCAATTTGATGCATTTTGCTTGTGATGCAGGATCCATGCTTCATAAAAATAAAACAGATTTAGGTGTGATGCACATTGAAAAAACAACTTGCTTTTGTTACTATTGATTAGAAAATATTATGGAGAAATGTTTAAGAAAGTTCATGAACGATGTTAATGTTAAGTTCATGAACTACTTCACAAAAAAGGTAGATGACATTCGCTCTTCTTTCTCAACCCCACCTCCTGATCTCACCACTCTACCAACCACACACTCAGCTCCTTCTCTATCCTCTTTCTCCTCTCTATCTCAGGATCAAGTTCTTTCCCTAATAACCTCTGCCCGCCCCACCTCCTGCCCCCTTGACCCTATCCCCTCTCACCTTCTTCAGTCAATTGCTTCTGATCTTCTTCCCTTCCACACCCACCTCATTAACACACCTCTATCATCTGGTTGCTTTCCGGACTCTCTTAAATGTTCATGAACGATGTTAATGTTAAGTTCATGAATGAAGATAATACTTAGACTGCTGACATCACATGTGTCAGAGTGACAGTCACAGTTGATAACAATCAAAGTTCCTCAGAGTCATGATACAAAACTGTGATTCCTTTAAATGACTGGAAATAAAAATGCAAACGGTCTCATCTTCCAATATGAACATGAAACACTTTTAATTTGAGGGATGTTGAAGAATAACAACCCACAGGGTGATTGTTGACCTCACTTATGCATCTAAGGGTAAATGTGTTCAGATTATTGAGGGAGAGACTTGGGCTTCACATGCCAACAATGTCTTGGGGCGAGGATGAACTCAGAGAGCTCTTTGTCACCTGTGACAAAAATTGTTGTAAACGTACAACAGAATGTCATTGAAAATCATCTTGATGGAAGTCATTGAAAGTCTTCTGTCGTGAATAATGAACAGAGAGTCTTGACCCTCGACAATCAATCATCACATGTTTCCAGTGGACACAGAACATGCAGATCAGGTTTACTGGACACTCTAAACTGACCGTAGGTGTGGATGTGAGAGTGAATGGTGAATGACTGATGTGTGGGATAAAGAGGTAGAAAATGGATGGATGGTTGTGAATCAGAGAATTCAGCTTAAAGTGATCACACTGATGAACCTGATTCTAGGTTTATCAGCAACAACAACTAAATATCTGAGATATCACACACAGTGCTGCATGAACAGGCTCATTCACCTCATATTCCAATATTAGGTGCTGGATTATGCTTATGCTCTATATGACTGTTATTAGTGACCATCACTGCTCTGCCTCCCGTGCCTGTCCTTCTTTAATCTGACGCATTAACGCTTTAAAGGTTCAGGTTCAGACTAGTGTAGAAAGTTATCTAGTAATATTACGGACTGATCCAGGTCTAGTATTTGAATGACGTATTTTGCAAGCATCCAGACCCCTCAGGTCATCATCAGGGACAGGTTTACTCAGCTTCTATGGTCCTCACCTGTGGAACAAGCTCCCTGAACACCTGAGGTGAGCACAAACTGTCAGTGTGTTTACATCAGGGTTGAAAACATTATTGTTTACTGCAGTTTTCTGATATTGCCCATTTTAACCACATGTTAACCACATGTGCTTGTTTTCAATCATGTTTTATTCATTTTAAGTTAACAGATGCTCTGTCTAGATGAAATGGTAAGAACTGGTAAAAGAGACTTATTGTTACTTATTTTATTTAATTGATTTTGTTTTCATTTCCAATGTTTTTAATTGCAAATCACTATGAAGTGTAAGAATGGAGCTATACAAATAAACTTGCCTTACCCATAAACTCATTTACCTCTGTGCTAAACCACAAGAATACATTTAATACAGTAATCAATCTATCAAAGGTCACCATGTTACAACCACGGTAGCTGGTCCAACTCTTGCCCTGTGCCATGACAATTTGTTATTTTTTGGTTTCTTGAATTCAATTTCATTAAGTAAGTAAGTAATTATGAAATGAAGTCAAATGTAATACATATATGGATAAGAATGTTTCCATTTGTTTGTACACACATGTGGTTTGTGTTGTTTAGGACAGCTGGGCCTTCAGCAGATATGCATTTATGTAAATGCCTGGATGTTGGAAGTTTGATCACAGATTCTGAACAAATTTAGATAAGAACATGTTGATGAATCCCAAGTTTTTGTGTCAAATGTTCACACACACGGTAAAAGCACAGATGTTTGGGAGTGAGATTACAAAGTCATATTCTCACAATGAGAAGAGGTTTAAACTGTTAAGAAGTTGCTGAGATAATGACGATAATAATAATAAAAACAAACATATAATAATAATGATGATGATATGGATCAGATCCAGGTGTTGGTCGAGTGTATGATGCTGCATATACAACATTTCCCATTGTAACAGACATAATAATGTTGACATTATCAGTGAGTAGATTCTTACCCAAATTTAATGGGAACGTACTTGGTCGCTCGCCTACGCATCAGAAATAAGATCTGTCGAAAACTGTAGACAGGAAGCTGCTTACAGGAGGACAACAATTAAGTCCAACCCCCTCCTGGTCTAAACTGTCAGTGACATGTGATATAACTATTGTAGTAGTCTGAACAACGGTTATCAGTAGCAGGTCTAGGTTCTATGAAGAGGTCCCAGGGTGTTCCCAGATAAAGGAATGAATGCAGTTAATGTTAATGTTGTGTTATTTGCCTTAAGCACTTCAGTGGACTGTTCACAATCAGAATGGACTTTACTGATCCACCAAAGATAGACACACACGTCTAATATCAAATCAAATACAGTGAAGTGTCTCTGTGAGATGGACGAGAGCACTTCAACAACATGCTCAAGAAATACAAGCAAACTATTTACACGTCCTAGTCCAACAGTAGCAGAACTGAACTGCATGTAGAATGTGACATGATGTAAAGCAGAGGTCACAGAGGTGACATTCACCTTGTTGTACGTCGGACAATCCAAACATTCTTGGAGACGTTATTTTAATGTTGATTGTGTTGCTTTAAACAAGGTGCTGCTCTGAGTAGTAAACAACAGGATGTACCTGCAGAGATCTGATCATGTGACTGCTCACACGTTTTACCCCGGTGCACTTCTGAGTCATTTGTTAACTTCTAATGCAGAACATTGTTCAACGTATGAACTCCAATGAATTGGTAGGTAAAACATTTGCACCCAACTTACTTCAATTAAAATCTGGATTACTGTCATATATTCACACAACAAACTTCAAATTACACTTTGCAAAGTGGATATAATTATAGTGCACACACACACACACACACACACACACAGAGAACACTTACCCACAGATACATCATCATGACGACTGGACAGATGGGGACTCTCCCTCCTCCTTCACTTTTTATACAAGTTGTGTAACCGAGAGTCTTGGTCTCCCTCAGTCACCAGCGCTCGCTCAGTGTGCATCACACAGATGCTTCTCTTCCACTTCCCTTTCTTTTCCTGGGGTGTAAAATCCTGCTGAGCCACCACTTCTCAGTGTGGACTGTGGATTTCACTATTCATAAGTGTGTGTGTGTGAGAGAGAGAGACAGACAGACAGACAGACAGAGAGAGAGAGAGACTAATGATTGGATCCACTCTATGCAGCAGGATGCAATGGTCTGCCACTGCACAATGTAAATGAAGGAGGGAGACAGGAGAGGAGAGGAGAGGAGAGGAGAGGAGAGAGAGGAGGAGAGGAGAGGAGGGAGAGGGAGAGGAGAGAGAGGGAGGGAGGAGAGGAGGAGAGAGGAGAGAGGGAGAGGGAGAGGGAGAGGAGAGGGAGAGGAGAGGGAGAGGGAGAGGAGAGGAGAGGAGAGGAGGAGAAAACACACACAGGCACATAAACACAGAATGTACACTTACTGTATAGGTTAGTATTGCTGTCATACAAGTGAACAAGTAATAATTGTGCATGTTACATTACATTCACCCTCGCATGGTTCAGTGGGGTTAAATCCAACCCTGGTGCATTTACTCCTTAGTCCAGTTCATTTGGATCGATGTGAAGGTGGTCCGAAACCTCTGATGTGGAACAAACAACCGGATTGTGGTCTCCGACTGCTTGTCAGTCAACTCTGGAGCAGTTCACTGACTTTCCTCTCTCCTCCATCAGGGCCGCTCACCTGCCAGCAGAGCAGATGAACATGAACCTACAGCCTACACATCGCACCAATAGCTGAGCAGAATTTCTGATCGCATGACTTTGGTTCACAATTTATACACATGAACCAAACCAGATAAACAATAAACATGTGTGTACTTCATTAGGGGTCTCTGGTTATAAGAGTTATAAGAGAATTTTTCTAAACTCTTATATTTGTCCAATCATATTTTTATTTTTATGTTTTATGTGCAACTTTTGTCTGTTGGAATACACCTCTGCAAAAATACAATAACATAACTAACATCATTATACTGACAGGTGTGAGGTCATTTCATACATATAGAACACTTTCATGACTCTTCTTCTTCATTTTTCAAATTGATTTTCAGGAAAAACATGGAAGTCGCAGGTCAGCGAGTCGATCACATGAAGATAAAAGCATGTTTAATTTTATCAGAATATACACACCATCCAGACCATTGAGGTGTTTTCCTATAAATACACATATATGTATATATATATATATATATATACATATATTATATTTGAATTCAAATGAATCAATTAAGTTGACATTTAAAATGTGAAAATAATAACAATAAATATATATGCATTTATTAAAAGTATATCACTTATTCATTTATCAACACACTGCAGGTGGCGGTAACGAGGCGACGATCATTCCAATTGCAATGATCGTACTTGTGTACTCCTGTACTTGGCGAGTATGTACTCCACTTCACAAGTATGTACTTGCGTACTCCCGTAAGTCATCAGCCTCAATCCAAGTACTGTTCCAAAAGTACGTGAGCAGCGAGTATGGTTTTCGCTCCGCCCATTTTACCAAGTATGCATCGGGTGGTGACTTGTGCCATGTATCCCAGAATGCATTTCTCCAGAACATAACGGCAGAGAGAAGCGGCGCAGGTTTTCTCGTGGTACTTCTCACAAGTGAAATACGATGTGGTGTTTCATGTTCCTACGACCTCTCCGCTCGTGCTGTATTTATGTGGCTCTGCTGTGGAGGTGGAGCTGCTGCGTATCCACTCCGACCTTCCGCAGCTGAGCAGACGCAACATTCACAACCAGTGAACTTTGACACATTGACAAAGATCAGAAATGAATAAAATGAAGAGATTAAGAGTGGATGGTTATTTGTCTCTAGATGGCTCTGTGACGGACTGTCACTGTGCCACACCTTTTATGGTAGCAGATGGACGGATTGATGGAATTCTGTGCTCTTCTACAAAATGTGAGAATTTTTTACTACTTGGCAAAACACAAATATGCAGAAATGTGACAGACCTTTGTTTATATTCAAAACTTACAGCTTTAAATATATTTTAAATAATGCTTTGAAATGCATCATCATCACTGTTTTATGATCAGTTCATAATCAAATCGTAGCACCCTCAATTCAAATGAAATTGTGACAAGCGGGAAGTGTTATGGTAGGACAGCAACTTTTGAGAACTTCAAATGTCACGGCTTCAAGTGGAAATATTGTGTCATTTAGTTTTTAATTGACTGAAATATTGATTTTAAAACAAATTCTCATTTTGGCGCTACACAATTCTTGGTAGGCGTTTAGTCCATCTCTTCTTCACCTTCCTCATCAAACTCGCCCTCTTCCTCAGCAGTGGCGTCCTGGTACTGCTGGTACTCGGAAATCAGGTCGTTCATGTTGCTCTCAGCCTCAGTGAACTCCATCTCATCCATACCCTCGCCTGTGTACCAGTGGAGGAAGGCCTTGCGGCGGAACATGGCGGTGAACTGCTCTGAGATGCGTCTGAACAGTTCCTGAATGGCTGTGCTGTTGCCTATGAAGGTGGCGGACATTTTGAGGCCCCGGGGAGGGATGTCACAGACCGCCGTCTTAACGTTGTTGGGGATCCACTCCACAAAGTAGCTGCTGTTCTTGTTCTGCACATTTAAAATTTGTTCGTCCACCTCCTTCATGGAAAGGCGGCCTCGGAAGATGGCTGCGACTGTGAGGTAGCGCCCATGACGTGGGTCACACGCAGCCATCATATTCTTGGCATCGAACATCTGTTGCGTGAGTTCAGGCACTGTCAGTGCTCTGTACTGCTGGCTGCCCCGACTGGTCAGCGGGGCGAAGCCTGGCATGAAGAAGTGCAGTCTGGGGAAGGGAACCATGTTAACGGCCAGTTTCCTCAGATCAGCGTTGAGCTGTCCAGGGAAGCGCAGGCAGGTGGTCACCCCACTCATGGTGCTTGAGACAAGGTGATTGAGGTCACTGTAGCAGGGCGTGGTGAGTTTGAGTGTGCGGAAGCAGATGTCATACAGGGCCTCATTATCAATGCAGAACGTCTCATCGGTGTTCTCGACCAGTTGGTGGACAGACAGGGTGGCGTTGTAAGGCTCCACTACTGTGTCTGAGACCTTTGGAGAGGGCACCACACTGAAAGTGTTCATGATGCGATCTGGATACTCCTCTCGGATTTTGCTGATGAGCAGTGTGCCCATGCCAGAGCCAGTGCCTCCGCCCAGCGAGTGCGTGAGCTGGAAGCCCTGGAGGCAGTCGCAGTTCTCCGACTCCTTCCTCACCACATCCAAGACAGAGTCCACCAGCTCTGCTCCCTCTGTGTAGTGACCTCGCGCCCAGTTGTTACCTGCTCCAGTCTGGCCAAAGACAAAACTGTCTGGTCTAAAGATCTGCCCAAATGGACCAGACCTCACAGAGTCCATCGTCCCTGGCTCCAAGTCAAAAAGCACTGCACGAGGAACATACTTCCCACCTGCTGCCTCGTTAAAGTATACATTTATTCGCTCAAGCTGCAGGTCGTTGTCCCCGTGGTACGTCCCGGATGGGTCAATACCATGCTCGTCACTTATCACCTCCCAGAACTTGGCTCCAATTTGGTTGCCACACTGGCCTGCCTGCAGGTGCACGATTTCCCTCATTGTGGTTTCAACATAAAATGTATAAACGATGACGCAGTCAGACCAAGTTTTCACTGCTCCAGTACTGCAGCAACTAACTGAGACGTTAGAATTGTTTACCAAACGTTAGCTTTTGAGTTTTATGGCTGTTGGCTAAACATGGTTAAGGACATGATGTCATATTCCTTTGTAGTATCGGAGCTGATGCCTTTTATCTGTTTAAGTGTAGCTGAGATAATGTTGTTGCGTGTGAAGAAAACATGAAGAAATGAAGGAAAATGGCCGCATGTGTAACAGAGCACTCCAACTTTGTGCCACATATGCATAGACGGGTCCTTGAGACACATTTCAGGATCCCGGAGGTGAATTTTCAAAAGACAGACAAAGCCCGCGGGGTTTGTCTGTCCACGGCCGTCTGAGTATAAAGCCAGTATTTTGTATTTTCATATTTTTATTTTTACCACCACGTTGGTCCATGCTAACGTCAGCTGAGCTCACGTTAGCATCTTTACAGCTCATTTACATCTATGCTACTGTAAGCACAAATATTTATTAAATATATTAAACACAACTCATCACTGGTCAGCTGACCGTCATTTCGTGGTCTGTGTTGTTCAGCACATCAGACGTACTCGGCTCCTGGAAATCAGTAGTGTGTCTATGAAGAGACTGTTGATGCTCACGATGAGCTACAATGAGTCTGACACTTTTCTTTCTTTTAACCAAAAAATCTATTTCATGTTGGTTGTGGTTTATTTTCTAGCCCTTAGTGTTGCTCTAACTATTCAGCCTCCTTCCACGAGTCTTTACTGCACATGAATGCAGGCTAAGGTGAAACAAATAACTTCATTATTCACAAAGGAAAATATTAATCAAGGGTACAAATTAAAATAAACAAGGAGAAAGTCTCACACAACATACAAACAGAAAAATAAATAATGCAACATACACAGAATCTAATGTGGCACAGCTGGAGGAGCAGACACTGGATGGTGTGAAGGACGAGGAAAACAATCTTACATAAAATCTGAACCAAGATTTGAATTTTTGTCCAGGAAAACAAGCTGTGAACATTCTAACTATGTCTATATAGACTATGAATAACATTAGCATGTTAGCATTCAATGAAAATGACCATCACTTGTAAACATTGTGACTTCTTGAACAAAAATGGGAATAAAAATGAAATCATTCTCAAGTGAAAGCAAGATGACTTTATGTTGCTCACTTATAAATGACTTATAATTGTCTACCAAACGTTACTTTGATACCTTTGCTGCTTTACCGTTGACAACTATATCACATTGTATACTGTGTGATTATTAGCGACGTCTTCCTGCTGGAAATGCAGACCACAAACCCTCTGGGTTTCCAGCTTTTCCATTTCAGTGTCTTCTCCAAACTCTGGGTGGTCGATAGCTGATTACAAGTCTGTCATTTATTTGACAACTAATTACACAACGAGTGTTCTGACCACGACTCGGTAAGAAGGTGGTGTGGCCTATGGCTGTGTGAGTGCAGTGCATTGTGGGAGTTGTTGTCGTTCATCCACATGAGCCAAAGGCACCTACTTCAAATATGATTTCACTACATAGATGATCCAGTTTTAATAAACATTCATCTTTCCAGCTGTGAAATATTCCTTTAACAAGCCTGAAATCAAGTTGTCCAGTGGGCCAGTGATTTCACCACCTAAGAGAAAGAGTAAGCTCATGATTTTTGGTCTGAAAAATCAAGTCCTTGCACTAATTATATCAACATACGGTTGTATTCTGGAGCAAGTTAAGGTCTTCACAATTACATTCATTTCTTCCTAGGCCGACAGTGGACTTATCTCAGCTTGAAGAGATATACAGTTCACAAATCCAAAAGTAGATTAACGTCTACCCATGAGTCCGTGGCTCAAAGAGAGCAGGACATGTACACGTGCACCAATCCTAACATGTAGCACACCAAAACTCAGCTTAAAGCCTGTCACATTGTCAACTAAATGAAACACAAGTCGAACCCCAAGCAATTATATGGGCATGTGACAAAAACATGAAAACCACGTACGTCTGCTAGTTTCACCACATCAAGCAAACCAAAGATGTCTCATTACTGTGTAGCAAGAGTAGCAGAATGATGATTGTCTATTGTCTACTCCTATATCTCTGTGAATAAGTGAATGAATAAGTGATATATCTCTGTCTTTAATTTTACATACAGCCCCTGTAGTTGTGAAGATACACTCCATTTGTTTTGGATACGTCATTTCAAATAGGAGGCAGTAAAAATAGGCCTCATGTTGAAGAGGTTAAGATCAGACTTAGAATGTAATGTAATGGGTTATGGAAGCCATACTTGCTAATTGCTTTATCTGCTCCAACTCTGTGCCTGCTCTGGTGGTGTTGGTTGGTGAGATCTGGAGTTGCTTATGAGTTGAAAGACATGAAATGTCAGATACACTTGCAAAAGAAGCATTGACCAGGAAGGACAGATCTAAAGGTTTGTCTAGGAAAAGATGAATGCATTAGTGCAGAGGTCCAGTTAGAGAAAAAATCCTCAAAACTGCCTCAAGTAGTTTGTAGTTGTTTTACTAATAATTTATATTATATATTTTATAACTATTCTGTTAAATTATTCACAGTACACCACTACACCACCAGCTTCGTAGTTTTATGTCTGTCAAAATCAGTGATCATTGGATGGGAACGATGTGACTGAAAGTTGGTCTCATGTATTCATTCTCAGTAACTTTGACTTATGCAACATGTGTATGTAATGCTCGAGCATCTCTTGAATAAACCTGGCATAATATACCTTATTCATAGCAAATGAAGTATGCATATGTATTTTCATAGAGACCTAAGTGCTTGATCCACCTCAGTAGGTTCCAGTCCAGCACTAAACTCTCAACTCACCCAAAGAATGAGGTCAGCTGACTACCTGAATATACTGAATGACCAGATTATTCCATCGATGCATTTGTTTCTTCCCTGATGACATGGGCATATTCCAAGATGACAATGCCAGGATTCATCAGGCTCAAACTGTGAAAGAGTGGTTCAGGGAGCATGAGACATGATTTTCACCACAGAGTCCAGACCTGAACCCCATTGAGAATCTTTGGGATGTGCTGGTGAAGGCTTTGCTCAGTGGCCCGACTCTCCCGTCATCAATACAAGATCTTGGTGAAAAATGAATGCAACACTGGACGGAAATACATCTTGTGACATTGCAGTAGCTTATGGAAACAATGCCACAGTGAATGAGTGAGTAATCAAAGCTAAAGGCGCTCCAACCATGTGACCCTTTGTTTTGGCCAGGCAGTGTATATGTATAGCTCCACTGGTATGTAGCCCACACACATATATATAGCTGAGCTATAGATTAAGATAAATAGATAAAGATTAGACACATTCCTGCAGCTTTACCTCTTATTGGAAGAAGAAGATGGCAGTGATGCAACATCATAGACATGATGATGTCACTTGATGAGATCAAAGACACATAAAAGTGATGTAGTTGCCTTTCTGAACTAGAGTAGAAAGGCAGCAAAATGCAACGTTACAAATAGGAAGGTCCTTATGAACATCCCAATAAATTGTCATGTTCAACATCAAAAGCAGCGACAACAACGACTCCATCATGAGGATACAAGCCTTTCCTACAAAACTGGATGAAATATGTGCCAACAATATCTGGAACCTTCTAATGAACGCCATCCAGGACATCCAGAGGAAGACCAACAGTGAGATAATATTTTCAGAGCTGTACAGGAATGCTTATACCTTGGTCGTGCAACATCATGGGGAGAAGCTCTACACAGGCTTGAGGGGAGTCATCACTGGCCATCTCGTCCTCAAAGCAGAGAAAGATGTTCTTAACTCTATGAAAAATAACTTTCTGCAAACGCTATTTCAGGTCTGGAATGACCATCAAACTGCCATGGTTATGATCAGAGACATCCTCATGTACATGGATCGAGTCTATGTAAAACAGAACAACTTAGTAAACGTCTACAACCTCGGCCTCATCATATTCAGGGACCAGGTGTATTTTGTAGTCTTTTTAACACATTTATATTTATCTTTTATTTACTTACTTTCTATTTTTCTATTAACTGGAAAACCTGCACTTTTAAAATTTCACTGTGCAATGTCTCGTTGTCACAATGACAATAACAATTCTGATTCTTACTTCAATCAATCAGCATAATCAACCAAAATAACTATTTCACAATACATCTATGACGACTTTGAGTGAGAACACAACAAAGTAGTCTTAGTGATGACGTTAGTTTAACAAAAGCAACATTCATTCAAGAGTACAAAGGTTAAATGTAAAAAATATGTATTGCTCAAGGTACTTATAAACTAAAAAAATACAGTAATTCATTGTGGTTCCTTCTGACAACAACACAAAGAACCCTCATCAAGTCTTTGGGCTATATTTTAAAGAATGATCAATTGAGAAATTATAACTGCTGAATGCAAAGCTCAACATTGACGCACATTTGATACTGGCCAGTATGCACACTGCTGACTACCACAAAACCAACACATCATACAGTACGTCAGATTACAGAACAATCCTTTTTAATAAATTTAAAATTTTATTTGTGAGGTTGTTGTTTTTAGTCATGGGGCTGTCTTTATCTGAAGCACTTTGTTTTTTACTACAAATATATATAAATCAGTCTCATTCTGATTTTTATTTATTGCAATAATTACTACAGATGTACCTGTTCGGCTGAAGCGAGGCCAGCTCTCCTTGGGACTGGTCATCCAGGTGCTACGGTGAAACTGCCTGTTTCTATGTCGAGGTCTGTCAAAAAACAATCAAATAAAGGAGCATGAAATATTGTACATACAAGAATTCTGAGAAGACGAATTTCAAACAATGACACATAATAGTCCCTTTCCTCTTCTTTACCTCTGATCCCCAACAACAGCTCGAGCACCAAAATATTTCTTTAGCTCCGTCTCTGGGTTGAGATTCCTGGTGAATTGGGTGAGATAATAATTGATAATATGAACAAGAATATTAAATATAACCAAAGGAAAATATAGAACCCTATTCTGTCTCACATTTATTCATTTACGTCTGATTTTGACATTCTGGAAATGTCAGTCAAAACAAACGCAAATGATTCACGGCATTATTTTATTAAGATGATTTAAATCATACGAAAAGCTTTTCATTGAATGAATATTTTGTACACTCAATCAGTGATATAACAACCTTAATAGCGTTTAACTACAACCATTACCATTTCTCATAGTGTGGTGTCAAGCGCCACCACATGATGGCATTGAGGAATCACAGACTTTCACATTACAGTGAACAGCTGTGTGCTAGTCAAGAGCAATTTAAATATTGAATGTGCAGATTAATGTACAGTTGTGTTTATTTAATTATATGTACTACGTCATATACTGTGTTTGTAAATGTATCAGCACTGCTCACACAGGCCAAGTTTATAAATTGTTTAAAAACGATTTTCGACACACATACACGACAAGACACGAGAGGTTAGTCTCCTCACCTGTGCTCCACGTGTAAAACAGATCTTCTCTCAGAGCCTCCACAATCTTCATTTTGCAAACTCAGACTATTGGGCTGGTCCAGATTCTCCAGCAATACATCTATGTTATCATCCTGAACAGCCTTTTGAAACCACATAGAGAGGTCATTAAAAAAAATTAACAGTGATTTAGAAGTTCTAATGGCAGATATGGAGCTTCTTTAAAAACGAACCTGTCCATTCTCTGACCTTCCTTTTGTCTTCTTCTTTTTCTTCTTCTTTTTAACTCTGTCTTCAGATGTAGACTATTAAAGAAAGGAGAAATTATTAGGTTGCAAATTGAGATCAAGAATATTTGAGTCAAATCAGAGGTAAAGTACCTTTGTTGCTTTATTTAATCCTTACCTTAGAAGATGTTTCCTGTTCCTTTGCGTCAGGTTTGTCAGGGTCTCCATTATCATTCTTTTCCATGCCACTTATTTTGTTTACATCTGGTTTCTCCACTTCTTCATCAGGTACGATTTTCTCATTGTCTTGATCACATATCTAAGAAAATGTGAATGTGGTAATTAAACAGCGTGGAGCTGCTCAGTGTGACAGCAAGAAGTGTGAGCTCGGGTCGAGTGACCTGCTTTTTAAACTAGACTGAAGTGAGGATCAAGAAGGTTGTTCCGTGAAGGTAGGATGAGTTGATTAAAGATCCAGAGTTTTGGAGAGAAAAGGAAGATGAGAGACAGGTCTGTAGTTATTTACTTCAGACGGGTCAAGGGTGGGTTTTACGAGGGGTCACTCTGGCCTCTTTTAAGAGAGAAACCGAAAGCAACCAGATGATAGAGATGTGTTAATGAGGTGGGTGAGGAAAGGAAGAAGATCAGAAGCAATTGACTGAAGAAGGTGAGAGGGGATAGGGTCAAGGGGGCAGGAGGTGGGGCGGGCAGAGGTTATTAGGGAAAGAACTTGATCCTGAGATAGAGGGGAGAAAGAGGATAGAGAAGGAGCTGAATGTGTGGTTGGTGGAGTGGTGAGAACAGGAGGTGGGGTTGGGAAAGAAGAGCGAATGTCATCTACCTTTTTTGTGAAGTAGTTGACAAAGTGAATTGGTAGAAGGGAGGAAGGAGGAGGGGGGGTGGGGGGATCAAGGAGGTTAGAGAAGATAGAGAAAAGTTTTTTGGGGTTAGAGAAAGAGGATTGAATTTTAGTCTGATAGAAAGATCGTTTGGCTGCAGAGATAGAGGCAGTGAAGGTGGAGAGAAGAGAGTGATAGGAAAGCAGGTCATCAGGGTGTTTTGATTTCCTCCATTTTCTTTCTGCTGCCCGTATCGTGGCTCTCTCAGCACGCACTGAGTCCGACAACCACGGGGCTGGGGAGGACTTACGAACCCGCCGGGAAGTAAGAGGACAGAGAGAGTCAAGAGAGGAGGACAGAGTAGAGAGGAAGGTGTCTGTGGCAGAGTTGGGATGCATGAGGGAGAAGGAGTCAGCTGAAGGAAGTGCTGATAGTCAGCTGCTGACATGGTTTTCAGCAGCTGACTCCTCTGTTTCATTTGCTAAATGTTGCAGATGAACGCATGTTTTCAGGATGTTTGTCTTTTTCACTTTGATCTACAGTTAAACATTGTTGCTTTGATGTCACGCTTATGACTTTTCAGTGACGACACTCTGACCAATCAGAGGCCGGCAATCTGATGATGTCACATGTTAGTATCAGCTCAGTTGAACCTGTTCAGGTGAGTGTGTGAGTGTGTGTTACCTGTAGGTCTTGTAGGTGTACATCACTCTGTTGGTTTAAACAGAAACACATTCATTTACTATTAATTAGTATCAGTATGACAGTAGTATCACAGTAGTATCACAGTTGTATCACAGTAGTATCACAATAGTATCAGTATCACAGTAGTATTACAGTAGTATCAGTACCACAGTAGTATCAGTATCACAGTAGTATCAGTACCACAGTAGTATCACAGTAGTATCAGTACCACAGTAGTACCACAGTAGTATCAATAGTATCAGTACGGTAGTATCCATAGTAGGTATCACAGTAGTATCAGTATCACAGTAGTATCAATAGTATCCACAGTAGTATCACAGTATCAGTATCACAGTAGTATCATTATCACAGTAGTATCAGTACCACAGTAGTATCAGTACCACAGTAGTATCACAGTAGTATCAGTATCACAGTAGTATCAGTACTCACCCCAGCAGCAGACCTAACAGCACAATCACCGTCACACTTTTAAAGTTCAAGGAATTCATCTCAGTCTGAGTCAAGGCAGAGTCCTGATCCACAATCCTGAGTCCAGACCAGCAGAATCCTGATCCCTATGCTCAGAGGTGCAGCAGTGATCTTATGCTGAGACCCAGCAGCAGGTCTGAACATGCAAGTCTTCTGACAGCAGAGAGTTCAGGTTCTTCCTGGTTCACTGCTAATGAGTACCCCACACACACCACACACACACACACAAGCAGACACAGACACACCACAAAGACACAAACACAGGCAAACACAGACACACACACACACACACACACACAAACACACAAACACACAGAAGGCAAAACACAGACACACCGCGAAGACACAGAAACACAGACACACACACACACAAAAGAGCAAACACAGACACACACACACAACAGTGCTACAGAACACAAGCACAGGCACACAAACAAACACAGACACACGAAGACACAAACACAGGCAAACATACAGTCACACACAAACAAAGACACACACAAACAACACACACACACACACACAGACAAACAGAGACACACACAAACAGAGACACACACAAACAAACACAGACACACACACACACACACACACACACACACACACACAGACAAACAGAGACACACACAAACAAACTACACACAAACAACAGAGAATGCACAAACAAACACAGGCCTTACCTGTACAGAGTCCACACACACAAACAAAGACACACACAACAACACACACACACACACACACACACAGACAAACAGAGGCCACACACACAAACGAGCAGAGACACACACAAACAAACACAGACACACACAGAGCAAACACAGACACACACACACACACAGACAAACAGAGACACACACCAAACAAACACACACAAACAAACACAGACACACACAGGCAGAAACACAGACACACACAAACAAACACAGTCACACACAAACAAGCACAGACACACACACACACACAGACAGCAAACACAGACACACACACACACAGACCAACCAAGCACAGACACACACACACACAAACAAACACACAGACACACACACACAGACAAACAGACACACACACAAGAGCAAACACAGACACACACAGGCCAAACTACCAGACACACACCATCACACAAACGCACACACACACACAAACAAACACAGACACACACGTTCACTTAATAAACGCATTTTATTTACGGTTCATTTCAAACAGACTGATGACGTCACACGGACTGATCAGTGCATAGACACCGCCCGTATTATTTCAATAGGCGAGCAAATGCAGCTTACCTTTCAGATGTTGCGTGTGTGTGAGCCGTCGTTTCATTGTCTCCTCATATTTGACCAGCTGTCCTCACGAGACTGAAGCAGTGTGTCTGTCCACTCCGGAGGAGACGGAAGTCCTGCGCTGTGTCTAACTTCTTCCTGTTCTTCTATTAAATCCATCAGGCTGCCACCAAGAGGCTCAACACTGCACTCTACAGTTCAAAGTCCTGAATCACAGACTGTTGATTTAAACTCCGCTATATTTACACACATGTGATGTAAAATAAAATACAATAAAATAGAGTTTATGTTTTAAACACAGTTTAATTTTTGAAGCAGTTTAATAGTTTAGTGATGAAGTTAATATTATTTTAGTAAATGTGATGTGTCTCACACTGAGAGACAATGTTATTCATCTGCAATATGATTTATGATTTGAACAGAAATAAAACTTTATTTCAATATTAAAATTATTGATTATTCACAGCACAAATGTTAGAACAAACACAGGTTTGACCCGGTCAAAGGTCAAATAACCCTGGTGACGCTTCTTCTCTTTAAGCCACAAAATAATGATCATGTGGTGGTGTAGTGTAGTGTAGTAATTTAGTGGAGTAGTGTAGTGTTGTAGTGTAGTGTAGTGTAGTGTTATAGTGTAGTGTTGCAGTGTAGTGTTGTAGTGTAATATTGTAATGTAGTGTAGTGTAGTGTAGTAGTGTACTGTTATAGTGTAATATTGTAGTGTAGTTTTGTAATGTAGTGTTATAGTGTAGTGTTGCAGTGTAGTATTGTAGTTTAGTGCGATGGGTATTACTGTTGTAGTCTGTGGCATATTGTAGTGTAGTGTTGTAATGTAGTGTAGTAGTGTAATATTGTAGTTTAGTGTTGTAATGTAGTGTTGTAGTGTAGTAGTCTAGTATTGTAGTGTAGTGCTGTAATGTAGTGTAGTAGTGTACTGTTGTAGTGTAGTATTGTAGTGTAGTATAGTATTGTAGTGTTGTAGTGTAGTATTGTATGTAGTATAGTATTGTAGTGTAATGTAGTGTTGTAGTGTAGTGTTGTAATGTAGTGTAGTAGTGTACTGCTGTAGTGTAGTATTGTAGTGTAGTCGTGTAGTGTTGCTGTGCAGTGTTGTAGTGTAGTGTAGTGTAGTGTTGTAGTGTAGTCGTGTAGTGTTGTAGTGTAGTATTGTAGTGTAGTGTAGCCGTGTAGTGTAGTGTGTAGTGTAGCCGTGTAGTGTTGTAGTGTAATATTGTAGTGTAGTGATGTAATGTAGTGTTATAGTGTAGTGTTGCAGTGTAGTGTTGTGTAGTGTTGTTGTGTAATATTGTAATGTAGTGTAGTAGTAGTGTACTGTTGTAGTGTAATATTGTAGTGTAGTGTTGTAATGTAGTGTTATAGTGTTGTGTTGCAGTGTAGTGTTGTAGTGTAGTGTTGCAGTGTAGTGTTGTAATGTAGTGTTATAGTGTAGTGTTGCAGTGTGTTGTAGTGTAGTGTAGTGTAGTGTTGCAGTGTGCAGTAGTGTAGTTGTAGTGTAGTGTAGTGTTGTAATGTAGTGTAGTAGTGTAATATTGTAGTTTAGTGTTGTAATGTAGTGTTGTAGTGTAGTGTAGTAGTGTACTGCTGTAGTGTAGTATTGTAGTGTAGTCGTGTAGTGTTGCTGTGCAGTGTTGTAGTGTTGTAGTGTAGTGTAGTGTTGTAGTGTAGTGGTAGTGTTGTAGTGTAGTATTGTAGTGTAGTGTTGTAGTGTAGTGTGTAGTGTTGTAGTGTAGTGTGTGTGTAGTAGTGTAGTAGTGTGTGTGGTGTTGTAGTGTAGTGTGTAGTGTAGTGTGGTGTGTGTAGTGTGTAGTGTGGTGTTGTAGTGTAGTAGTGTGGTGTTGTAGTGTAGTTGTGTAATGTTGCAGTGTAATGTTGTAGTGTAGTCGTGTTGTAGTGTAGTGTAGTATTGTAGTATTGTAGTGTAGTGTAGTAGTGTAGTGTAGTGTAGTGTTGTAGTGTAGTTGTGTAGTGTTGTAGTGTAGTGTGGTGTTGTAGTGTAGTCGTGTAGTCGTGTTGTAGTGTAGTGTTGTAGTGTTGTAGTGTAGTGTTGTAGTGTTGTAGTGATAGTCCATCGCAGGGCCACATACACACACACACACACACACACACACACTCTCACACTCACTCCTATGGTCAATTCAGAGTGTCCAATTCACCTAATCCCCACGTTGCATGTTTTTGGACTGTGGGAGGAAGCCGGAGAACCCGGAGAGAACCCACGCACACACGGGGAGAACATGCAAACCAACCGGGGCTCGAACCTGTGTCTTCTTGCTGCAAGGCGAGAGCGCTAATCACTACCCAACCGTGTACCCCTAAAATTGTTTTGTTTTTCAGAAAAATAATAATTAAGTGTTTTTATATGGATTAGTATTCAAATAGGTTTACTGACCAAAATAATTGTTTTCCTCATTCAAGGTTCGCTTCCTGTTCCTGTTTCTCTCCTCTTTTACTCGACAGTTTTGTTTTCTGTTTAAATGTGAACTTCCTGTCGTTACGTCTCTTCTTCTTCTTCTTCTTCTCTGTAAATGAAAACTGGGGAAAACTTTGGGGTCATAGCCCACATCCTGGACTGTGACTGTGACGTTTACTTTTGATTCAGAGTGAAAACACAACACACACACACACGTGTCTGTTTGTGAGTGTGTGTGTGTGTGTGTGTGGGGGGGGAGAAAATCTTGGAGAATTTTTCTTTACAGTTTCACTTTTCAGGATGAAGCTTTATTTAAACACAGATGTTCATCAGAACCACAGTTACCAAAAGACCTTCAGGACTTTCAGAGAGCTCCAGGACCTCCAGGACCTTCAGAGACCTTCAGAGACCTCCAGGACCTCCACGACCTTCAGAGACCTTCAGAGACCTCCAGAACTCCAGGACCTTCAGAGACCTTCAGAGACCTTCAGGACCTTCAGAGACTTGCAGCAGCAGACACAGTCGGGTTTGTTTCTTTCAAACAGCTACAGTTTAGTTTATCCAGGTTCCTTTCTAATTTCTTCATCATTGTGTGTGAGATGATTCAAATCTGGAGGATCTGAAGGTTCATCTCTGAGAAAGTGACGATGTCAGCACTCATAAAGCATGACTCATCATCTTCACTCACTGATGATGAAGGTGTGAATCATCATCACAACAGCAGGGGCACACATGTATGTGACCATTCAGGATCAGTTTCCATGGTGGAACAAAACCAGACTTCGACCTCAAGTTAACTGGATAAGTTAAGTCAGAGCAGCGTTGGTTTGAGTCTCTGTGGAAACAACGTTGACGTGCATTTGTCGGAAACAGGCGATCAGAGGCGGTGATGAAGGGATGAATGATGGGATGAATGAGGAGATAAATGAAGTGATGAATGATTTGATGAATGATGTGATAAATGAGATGAATGGGAGGAATGAAGTGATGAATGATGGGATGAATGAAGTGATGAATGAAATTATGAATGATGTGATGAATGAAGTGATGAATGATGGGATGAATGATGTGATCATGTGACTTAAGTTAAGTTTCGTTTCAGGGTCCAGTTTCACCAGTTTTAGCGCGAGTGGAACAAACGTCATGAGTCACTTCTTACTTTCACAGTTTTTCAATAAACTTCAGTCAGAACGACTGAGGCTTGAGGTGGAAATGTCTCAAACGTCTCCGACGTCTCAAACGTCTCCGACGTCTCAAACGTCTCAAACGTCTCCGAGTTTCCAGCCGCGCTCTGACTCTGAGCGGGAAAGCGATGACAAGCGGTAACTGAGTCACATCACGTGTCTGAAACACATAAATATCAACGCGTCTCCATTTCTTCGTTAATGAAGCGAGAACTTTCTCAAACTCAGGTCAGAAATCGTCTCTGATTTCAAATCAATAACTGACTGAAAGTTTCATGATCAATAATCAATAATCGGTCACAGGCTGATCACACGATCACAGATTTACTCAACTCTGATCTTCTTCTTTGTCTGAAACTTTATTGTTTGGAACAGGACTTGCTGAAGATCAGGACCTGCTGAAGACCAGGACCTGCTGAAGACCAGGACCTGATGGCGTCCTCTGTAATCTTTCTTGTTCTTCTGCAGCTGTGTGGCCTCCAGCTGATGCTGGTTGCGATGCCAACTTGTAGGATGAGGGAGAACCTGGTCCGGACCAGCCACCACCTGCTCAGAGACCTGGTAAGACCAGAACCTGCACCTGTACACCATCAGCATCTTGAGCCTGTTTTCAGCTGTTTCCTGTCTGTCCTGTAGGGGGGGCCATTTCCTGTCCACTGCCTGCAATACAACGTCAACATCTCCTTCCCAGACTCCGCCCTGCCTGCCACCTCAGCCAATCAGGCTCAGGTAAGTCTTTGATCTCACCTGAGCCTCTCAGCCAATCAGAGAGCTGATTTTTATTTGAATACAAATCTTGAATAATGATGTCTGAATGGCTTCCTGCAGTGCCGCCGGGCGTTATGGGTAGTGTATGAGACACTCAACGAGACACAGCTGATCCTCCAGAACAACCACTTACCTGTCGGAGGGGGCGGAGTCACCTGGGACGAAGGGAAACTCGATACCTTCATGAACCTGCAGGAGCGACTGCTGGAGGAAGGAAGCTGTGTGAGTCATTCATTCATTCATTCATTCGTTCATTCTTCAGTACGTTCACTCTTTAATTCATTCGTTCACCATGTCTTCAGCTCTCCACTGGTCCACATGCTGTGTCGTCTTATTTCAGTAACGTCACAGCTGTTCTGCAGCACAAGGTATACACGCACACACACACACACACACACACACACACACGTTTACAAAGTCAGTCAGCTGAGTGGGCGTGTCTCTGTGTGTGTCACTCAGGAAAGCGCTGCCTGTGGTTGGATGGCTCTGAGGAGAGACGTTCTCAGGGTCCTAAAGATCGTCCTGCACAAACACCACAACTGCTTCCTTTAAGTCATGTTTATTGATTTATTTAATCTTTATTTGTTTATTTAATCTTTATTTATTTATTTATTTCATCTTTATTTATTTATTTCATCTTTATTTATTTATGTATTTATTTATTTAATTATTGCTTTGTCTCTTTGTCAAGTAATTTTTTTATAAAAACACATTTTGATACTGTTATATTTTGTTATACTGTAGTTTTTGTTACTGAAACTTTTAAATAAAGATTAAAGCATTATAAAAATGGATGTTACTTCACACACACAACACAATTTTAAAAATAGTTAAATGATATGAATATTCACACTGAATAATATTAACACTAAATAATATTCACATTAAATAATGTTAACACTAAATATTCACTCTAAATAATATTCACACTACATAATATTCACTCTAAATAATATTCACGCTACATAATATTCACTAAATACTCACACTACATAATATTCACACTAAATATTAACACTAAATAATATTCACACCAAATAATATTAACACTACATAATATTCACACTAAATATTAACACTAAATAATATTAACACTACAAATTATTAACACTAAATACTCACACTAAGTAATATTAACACTACCAATTAACACTAAATAATATTCACACTACATAATATTCACTAAATACTCACACTACATAATATTCACACTAAATATTAACACTAAATAATATTCACACTACATAATATTCACACTAAATATTAACACTAAATAATATTAACACTACAAATTATTAACACTAAATAATATTAACACTAAATAATATTCACACTAAATAATATTCACACTACATATTATTAACACTAAATAATATTAACATTAAATAATATTAACATTAAATACTCACACTAAATAATAAAAACACTAAATAATATTCACACTACATATTATTAACACTAAATAATATTAACATTAAATAATATTAACATTAAATACTCACACTAAATAATAAAAACACTAAATATCCAGCTTGGAATTAGCCAGAGTAGAGTAGTTAGCTTAGCATTAGCACTAAGAGAGCAGATTTTTTTTAACCTTTGTATTTCACAGCAGTGATACAGCAGTGCAGGTAACCATGGTAACAGCAACCTCATCTCCCAGCATGCAACAGTAATGAAGCCCTTCCCCTCCCCTCACTGAGACAGGCAGCAGGGTGGAGCAGCAGACGGACGGACGGACGGATGGCAACCACAGCTGAGCGTGGAGGTAAGACAGAGATAGGTGGAGAGACAAGGGCGAAGGACGAACTGAGAGAGAGACAGAGACAAGAGACAGACAAGGAGAGAGACAGAAGGACGGAGAGAGAGAAAGACAGACAGAGAAACAAGAGACTGAAGGACAGACTGAGAGAGAAGACAGAGAGAGACAAGAGACAGACAAGGAGAGACAAACAAAAGACAAAAGGACAGACTGAGAGAGAGGACAGAGAAACAATGAGAGACAGACAAGGAGAGAGACAGAAGGACCGACTGAGAGAGAAAACAGAGAGACACAGAGAGACAAGAGACAGACAGAGGAACAAGAGACAGAAGGACAGACTGAGAGAGAAGACAGAGAGACAAGGAGAGGGAGAGAGAGAGAGAAAGGATAGAGACAATGAGAGACAGACAAGGAGAAAGACAGAAGGACAGACTGAGAGAGAAAAGAGAGAGACAGAGAGAGACAAGGGGAGAGATAGAAAAGACAGAAACAGACAGAGAGAGGGAGAAGCGACAGAAGGACAGACTGAGAGAAACCTTCTCCTTCAGCTCACTGTCTCCCCCTGCAGGACTGATGATGGATGGAGACTCTGCCCACGGACACCTGGGACAACAGGTGATGGGAGGTGGGTGTGGCCAGACACTTATGAAGCGGAAAGGTTTAGCAGTTGCCATGGTAACAGACTGGTGATGCTAACGAGACATTTACCAGAGCAAATGACAGTTAGCATGCTAACATGACAGCACTAATGACAGTTAGCATGCTAACACTAACATGAGAGCACTAATACCAGTTAGTATGCTAACATGACAGCACAAATTACAGTTAGCAAGCTAACATGACAGCACTAATCACAGTTAGCACGCTAACATGACAGCACTACCATGGTGACACGCCCACCTGACCTTTGACTTCCTGTAAACATGTTTTTTTCTTTTGTTTTGCAGAAAAATCGAACGTGAGGGAAAATGAAGAAGAAGAAGAAGAAGAAGAAGATCGAATGAAGGTCACATGACCCTCAGTCTTCTTTGGTTTATGTGGGCGGAGTCATTTATCTTAATTAGCATAATATTTATATACAAACACAGTAAATACTGAGTGACTGTGTTTCAGGCCTCCAGGACAGCAGGGGGGGCTAGAGCAGCCAGGATGATCTCAGCCAGGAGTACAGGTACAACACAGTACCACAGTACTACAGTACAACAGTACTACAGTATGACCGCATGTGTGTGTGTGTGTGTGTGTGTGTGTGCGTCAGAGTCAGTAGAGGGCGTCAGTAGTCCAGGAAGTCGTCCATCAACTCCAAACAGAGACGTGAAGAAGGTGTGAACTTTACCTGACTTCGTTTACGTCTCACATTCTTTTATTTTTGTTGAAATGTGTTGTGTTTACTTCGTTGTCCTGCAGGTGGCACTGGTGCGGACTCCTCCAAGATCTCCTGGTGCTGCTCGTGGACGGATGTCCCCACTCCCCGCCCACCCCATGCCTGACTTCAGCAACGTGAGGTCAAAGGTCGGTTCCACAGAAAACCTGAAACACACACCTGGAGGAGGCAAGGTAACAAATATGCACACACACTCACTCACTCACTCACTCACACTCTCTCACACTCTCTCTCTCTCTCCACAGGTTCAGATCATGAACAAAAAGATGGACGTCACTAATGTGGCATCAAAGTGTGGCTCTAAAATCAATATTCATCACAAACCAGGTAACACACACGCAGACGCACATCAGTGACATGTGGTTGTCATGGTGACACTTCCTGTTTCTGTGTGCAGGTGGAGGGAAGGTGGAGATCAGATCAGAGAAGGTGGATTTCTCCACAATTCAGTCCAAAGTCGGTTCTCTGGAGAACGTGACGCACACACCAGGAGGAGGAAGGAAGAAGGTACACGCCCATCACACGCCCATCATTTGTGTATCATATGTAAATTCATGTTTGTTGTCATGGTAACAGATTGAAAGTCATAAACTGACCTTCAAAGATGAGGCCAAAGCTCGGACTGACCACGGTGCTGACATCATCATCCAGGCTGACTCCACCCCTCATCACCCTGGCAACACCTCCTCCCCTGGAAGCCTCATCGCTGCAGAAGCTCCGCCCCTCGACTATCTGGCCAATGACGTGAGAGAATACACTTGACATGAAAACTAAAAAAACACAACCGCACATGCTGACAAACAACTTCCTGTTCTCACCAGGTGTCTCAAGGCCTGTAACTGGCCCCGTCCCCTGCCGTTACCAAGGAAACGGCACGATCAAAGAAAAGCTTGTGGTCATCTTTACAGAACTAAGAGAACCGTTAGCCTAGCTTAGCATTAATACTGAAAACAGATTAAAACTTTAGGCTGAGCTTAAATGATCTTAACTGTTTGAACTAAGCTAACTGAGTTGAACTGACCTGGTTCTGTACATGGTCGCTGTAAACTAATCTAATAAACTAAACTAAATTATCTTAACTAAACTTAACTGAGCTTAATGTACTTAACTGAGTTTAACTAATACTGATTATTACTCATTATTTAGACCATTCAGAATGCTAAGCTAGGCTAAACCTCAAAGGCTAATAAGAGTTTGAAAATACCCAGAATGCAGTTTGATACCAGATGCCTGTCCACTGTTGATGTGCTTTGTACCAATAAAGTTTCTTTTTGATCCAAACTCTGGAGTTTTTTTTTTATATATATATATTTTTCAAATATGACAACATTTTCAAAAACAGGAAAAAAATTAACTCCGCCCCGTCCACAAACAACAATAACAAGGCGTGTCTTACCGGCATGAGCATGTGACAAAACTGCACAGGCCTCGCCTCCTGGTGATGTCAGAATTTCAGCTGTCCACGAACAGAGAGACGATCACATCGGGCACGTGGCGTTCAGACCGGCTCAGACCAAGTCTTGACGGCACCGGCTCCACTGACGACACAACCCGGGTCAGACAGTCCCGGCCGGTGCCTCACGTGAGCGCGCTGTTGGTCTCCTGTCGACTCACCGTCATGGACACGCTGATGACGGGCACGCGCGGGGCGACAGCAGGCATCAATAATCGATCTATGCTGATCGATGACGTGAGTGGCGTTTCTAGACGACGTCATCAGTCTTTGATTTTATAAATAACAAAAATAAATCCGTTTATCAGGCTCATGGTCACGTGACTCCTCCCAGATCAGCTGACGATAAATCAGGACAAAGTTCCGGTGGGATGATCCGTCACACAGGAAGTGATGTCACAACAAAACATCATGGATCATGTGATCAAACCCTGTACATGTTATAGAACATTAAATAACTTTAACGCATCAAATACAAACAAAATCACTCATGTCAATGTTTCTGCATTTTATTCTGAAAAACTGTTTCCATGTCTATATACGTCACTCTGCAGCGCAGCCTCAGGTTTCAATGTTTATTGGTGGAACTCAAGCTCCGCCCCCGCCCCCACGTCATCAGAAGCAGCTTCTGATTGCGACTTTTAGTTTCACTAAAAGGTTCCAACACAGGAAGTGCATTCCCCTACAAAATAAAAGCCTGCTTCTCTGTCCACTAACAGGCAGTTCAATTTCAACCCTAACGATCGGGATTACAACCAGCGACACAGTCGTCGACCCGCTCGGGAACTCCGACAGCGAGGGGGAGGAGCTAAGCCGAGCTGTTGCGACAAAAACGAGAAGAAAAAGAAAAGTCCAGAGTCTGACAGACAACTGTGTCGGGAATGTTCACATTATTTTATTGTTTTTAATTTTATTATAGCAATGGAAAAATATAACCTCATACAAACGTCTGCGATTCTCCGGAACTTTCCAACAAAAACGCTGAGTGACCTTTTCCCAAACCAGGTGCGGCACAAATTCCACCTTATCTTTTGGCACTCACTCCTGCAGCGGATAGAATTTTATTTTGAAGGATTTTAGTGCTGCCGTTGTAGCGTGGGCGTCGGCGCCGTGGCGTCCGTCGGACCCCTGTCGCTGTTTTAGTGCTCGAAGAAAAAAAAGAAAAAAGAGAAAGAGGAGGGAAAACCCGAACTTTTCCAGAGTCTTTGTTTTCTCGTCGTGTTTTTATCTCCGGGCGCCGAGTGACAGATCAGTGACATCATCGTGATGTCATAGCAGTGACAGATTAATGACATCATCGTGATGTCATAGCAGAGGCCGGCCTACGGCGGGAGAGGCAGATTATTTTGGGGGAGCAGGCTGAAAGGCAAGTTTGTTTCAAAAGGGGGAGGAGTCAGAGTCCAGTCCACAGGAAGGGGGAGGGGTTAGTCGTCACCTGCTGGATCTCAGGGTGGTGTGATGTCGTCTCTTGCTCGCTCACACGCCTCTCACACACACACACTCATGTCACTCGTCTTCTGCTTCGACAAACAGAAGACTATAGTCCAGTGGGCGGGGTTTGTCCTCATTGTTCACTGATGTCGATCTCTCTCTCTCTCTCTCTCTCTCTCTCTCTCTCTCTCTCTCCCCGACCATCATCATCTGTAACAAACATGAGACCAGAACCCGTTTCAGAAAGTTAGTTAAGCCCGAGATGAGGGAAACTTTTCAGTTCAGCTCAACACTGAGTCAGTTACCCTGGCAACAAACTGTGTGAAGCTGAGCCTGAAGCAGCTGTCTGACTCTCATGTCAGCTGTCTGACTCTCATGTCAGCTGTCTGACTCTCATGTCCTCATTCATACATCAAAACACGTATCAGAGCGCATTCACCTGTTAATGACATTTGTCTTTGAAAACATCGAAATCCAATCAGACGTTACTCCAGTCTGCGAACTTTACTGCACCCTTAACTCGCACGCTTAACTTAAGAGTTTGTTGTACCGGCCCCAGGACCAGGATCTACGTGTGTGTGTGTGTGTTGGGTTCCGCAAAATCAGGAAGCCGAGTGAACGCTCGCCACTGTGACGCGCAGCAGCTTCCTGAGTGAAAAAGACCCGTATTTATGTGCGACGTCATAAAATCCTCCTGACTGACTGTGGACAGGAAGAGGAACTGACGTCACGTGACTCTGTGTGTGTGTGTGTGTGTGTTGTGTGTGTGTGTGTGTGTGTGTGTGGGTACGGACCAGGCCTGGCTCTTGAGTTTACGCAGCTCCTTCGTGGCCCAGGTCGCCAGCGTCTTGGTCTTTGTTGTTTTGGAACGTCGACCCTCTGTCAGCATCTCATTGATGGGAGGATGAAGATCAACGAGCTGCATCACATCTTTGCCAAACGCCGTACAAAGGTCACTGAGGTCACACACACACACACACACAGAGAGACAGTGATTGTGTGTGCTAACACACACACGTGGATGTTGTACTACAGCAGGTCAGCACCTCCTGACATGTGTTAGTCTCAGACGTTATGATGACATCACAACATCAGCGTGGTGCATGTTTGTCTTCATTGACCAACACACACACACACGCACACACGGCATCTCACCCGATGAGTCCGGCGGCGTTCGCCACCACGCTGTCCGAGTGATCCTCATCCTCAGCGATGTGATGAATGAATGAGAGGATGAACTCCACCCTCGGCTGAACCAACATCACGTCAGCTGCAGGGGGAGGAGGGAGAGAGGGGGAGGAGCTTAAACACCTGTGTGTGATTCATCTACATACACTTTTCCAGAGCCACAACTTGACTGACACACACACAATTCTACGAGCAATTATTAATGGATACTAAATGAATGAAGATCATCAGTAAAACTTTTATTAATGAAAATAAAGATTGAATAAATGTGTGTGTGTGTTGGGTCCCGCAAAATCAAGAAGCCGTGTGAACGCTCGCCACTATGGCGTGCAGCAGCTTCCTGAGTGAAAAGGACCCGTGTTCATGTGCGACGTCATAAAATCCTCCTGACTGACTGTGGACAGGAAGAGGAACTGACGTCACGTGACTGAGGGCGGAGTGGTCATGTGATCTTACGGTGGACGTTCTCCTGGTCTCCCTTCAGGCCCTGGATGATGCCGGTGTACGCCTCCAGACAACCCTCCCTCAGCTCGTTCAGGTAGTCCACCATGTCATAGTCTGTCTGCAGCACACGGGAGGTCACATGATCAACACCTGATGTTCAGACTGTGAACATCATGTGACGGGTGAAAGGTCACAGTGGCCCTCACATAGTAATGCTGCGTTTGAGTTTTCCGACGTCCTACTAGGAAAAGTACTGGAGTCCTAACTTGTGAACTTGGCACAAATCCATGTACTCCGACTTCACAGAGGATCAGTTTCTGACGCCACACAACAGTGACACACATCTGGAAACTTCATTATGTCTTTGAACGCAGCATAAAGTAAAAAAACGATGCATGTGCAATACCTACAATCTTGGTATTAAGATGGAGCTTCTTTCACAGATGAGCCTAAAGGACCACATGTGTTTCCGTGTGATTGTGTTTGCTGTCACGTTTCTCTGTGTGTTTTCCCTGACATCTACCCGGAGCTTGTTAAAATCATTGTGCTGATATTATATCAAGTAAGCTCAAAGCTTCTGTCTCACCTTCTCTAAACCTGGTGCCTGGTGTCTGCTGAGAGACGCTGCAGTGATGTACATCTGGATGATATGTACAGTATGTAGTGAAGGTCACTAACGTTTCTAAATAATAGAACGTTAGTTTGTAAAGAGACTGAGCGCTCGATAAAATAAATAAATAAAACATTCAGCAGTGGCGGCTCACAAATGCTACATGCTACATGAGAAACACTGGTGATCGTGACTAAGCAGCTTTGAGTTAAACAGTTTCACATGGCTGCCCCCTAGTGGAGAAGGGAAATACAAACGTTTCCTCAGTAAACCTGGTACAATGCGTTTGATCACTGAGTCATCTTCGCACGTGTGTGTGTGTGTGTGTGTGTACCTTGTCCACCTGAGCCTGAGACGCCTGCTGCAGTGTGTCCAGGACTATTTTCAGATATTTCTTAAACTCTCCTCCAATGGCGAGAGCGATGTCTCCGAACGCAGAGAGAATCTGAGGTTTGACCGAGCGATGGACGTTCTCATTCTACACACACGCGCGCACACACACACACACACACACAAAGTTTAATTTCTACAAACATCTTCACAGAAACAAGTGATGATGCATCTCAGATAAATGTTTGACATCATAGTCAGCGTGGTGCATGATTTATCATCACAGACACACAGTGACACACAGTGACACACAGTGACACACAGTGACACACAGTGACACACACACTCACCCCCAGGTTCTCCAGCAGCAGCTGCATGAGGTCATCGCAGTAAGGCAGGATGTTGGACATCAAAGCTCGGCACAGGTCACACACCAGACCCACTGCTGCCAGACACACCTGCACCAACCAATCAATATCATCAATGCACACTGATCACCTCTGTCACAGCACTGAAACAGCTCACTTCCTGTCACATGGTACCTGATACTCTGCATAGTTCTTCAGGCCGATGGCGAGAAACGGTTTAAAGGCCTCCATGTATTTCTGAAAGTCACTGCCCAGAACTGAGACACAAACACACAGCGCCACCAGGTGGTGATTTATGACCATGCTGCTTAATAATTCTCATTGTGTGTGTGTGCGCGCGCGCGTGTACCTTCCACCAGCGTGGACACAGCCATCAGAGCGTCCTCCTGAACACCTCCTGACCCGGCCGTGCTCTGAAACATCCTCAGCAGAGATGCCATGACCACATCTGAGATTTGCAGCGCATCCTGGTGCTGGACCTTACGCAAGACATTCTGCACACAGGAAGCGCACTCTTACTCTGAAGCTAACACAGGAAGCGCACTCTTACTCTGAAGCTAAAACAGGAAGTGCACTCTTACTCTGAAGCTAACACAGGAAGCGCACTCTTACTCTGAAGCTAACACAGGAAGTGCACTCTTACTCTGAAGCTAAAACAGGAAGCGCACTCTTACTCTGTGGGTTATACACACTCACTGTTTCCTGTTTTAGCTTCAAACATCTTGACAGAAACAGGAAGCGACTGTTAGTCTCAGATAAATGTGTGACATCACGGTCAGAGTGGTGCATGGTTTATCATCACGGACAGAAAAGACTCATCAGTGACACAGGAAGTTGTGATGATGCTTCTGTCGGTTACTGTTTAGAGTCTGAAGAACAGTTAATCGCCAATAACACAAACTACAGACAGCACAGGTGTGTGTGGTCTCACCTGTAAAGTCGCACAAAGCAGTGACTGCAGGTCGTTGAACTGGATTCTGTCTGACGTGCTCTGGATGTGAGACTGAAAAATAAAACAGAGTGAGTCGGTGAAGGATCGGCGAAGGTCCGAGTGTGGTGTGAGGCCCCACCCCTCCGCTGGTGCCACACCTCCATCTGCAGGACCTGCTGCAGCCGCTCCATGATGACCAGCGTGGTCTTCTGCACCGCAGGGTAACAGTCTTTAGCGCTGTTCTTCACAATCTCCATCAGAGCCTCGTACGCTGCAGAGCGCAGGTTGTTCTGGTGACCGTCAGGCCTGAGCGAGAACCATTCAACAATCAGAAAACACACACACACACACAAGCTCCGCCCCCGACCTGCTGCCATACACGTTCTACATCTACTTTTTACTCTAGTGACCTGGATCAAAGCTGCAGTGACTTTACGCGCTCATTGTTCTGCATGTTTGTCCAGCACGGGCTCAGTCACATGACAGATGCCCCACCACCCTCTCCATTCACCATCATCACAAAAACACAAAAGAACTTATTTTAAGTGCTTTTTATCATGATATTATCCTCCAGTGTTTCTCTATGATGGAGTTGTAACAGTGGAGGTGAGTGTTGGCACACGTGCAGCCTGCAGGTTTGTGTGTCTGCTTTGGGCTCAAGTACACAACAGTTCATTCTTCCAGTTATTCATCCATAACTTCTTTTTTCAGATTTTACTTAAGCTTGACCTCAGCATTTATCTAACAGTGTTTCTTTACTTTAATGTGATGACATTTTTGATGATGGAATAACTCACATGTATCTCTGTGAAGTCATCTGTCACTAACTTCAGATGGACAGCTTTGGAGGGTCACAGTGGCCCTCACATAGTAATGCTGCGTTTGAGACAGTAGGAATTTTCCGACCCCCTACTAGGAAAAGTACTGGAGTCCTAACTTGTGAACTTGGCACAAATCCATGTACCCCGACTTCACAGAGGATCAGTTTCTGACGCCACACAACAGTGACACACATCTGGAATCTTCAACTGGGAAATTCCGACCTCTGATTATGTCTTTGGACGCAGCATAAAGTAAAAAAACGATGCATGTGCAATACCTACAATCTTGGTATTAAGATGGAGCTTCTTTCACAGATGAGCCTAAAGGACCACATGTGTTTCCGTGTGATTGTGTTTGCTGTGACGTTTCTCTGTGTGTTTTCCCTGACATCTACCCGGAGCTTGTTAAAATCATTGTGCTGATATTATATCAAGTAAGCTCAAAGCTTCTGTCTCACCTTCTCTAAACCTGGTGCCTGGTGTCTGCTGAGAGACGCTGCAGTGATGTACATCTGGATGATATGTACAGTATGTAGTGAAGGTCACTAACGTTTCTAAATAATAGAACGTTAGTTTGTAAAGAGACTGAGCGCACGCTCTTCAGATCCACTGCTACGTGCATATGTCCTCCATTATATTCAATGATAGTTCTGGTCTGAATCAGTCAATGAGGGGTCAAAGGTCACCTGTCTGTTGTCTCCAGCAGTTTCTGGAC
This sequence comes from Solea senegalensis, assembly GCF_019176455.1. Lineage (NCBI taxonomy): Eukaryota > Metazoa > Chordata > Actinopteri > Pleuronectiformes > Soleidae > Solea > Solea senegalensis. Next base: position 20,623,173 of record NC_058038.1, on the reverse strand, counting down.
GATGGTTTCGAAGGAGGACGACAGACAGTAGGTGCACGGTTCTTCCTGGTCCTCTGCAGCATCCGTGGCTTCGTACGCCGCCTCGGCCAAAGACGAGAGCGCCTGAAACACACAGCAGGTGGCGATCATGAGAAGGAAATATGGCGTGGAGCATGTGTTTGTCCCTCACTGTCTCAAACACACAGATTTCTCACCCAGCAGACATTGGTCGCCACCCTGGGCTCCGCCCCCAGCCCCTCAATCAGACTCTTGAGCAGCGGCTCCAGCTGGAGCTCGTTGATGGCGGCTTCAGGCAGAAGCTCACATATACGACCCACCGTCCACGCCGTCGTGTCCCTCACCACCACGCTGGGGTCTTTCATCAGCTCCATCAGGGTCGGCATGGCCTATTGAGGGAGGTGGAGCCAACTTTAGAGGGTAATGGTAATGAGTGACAGGCAGCAGAGGCGAGTGAGCACTGACCTGTACGGCCAGAGGTTTGAGCTGACTTAGCTCAGGTCCTTCCAGGATGGATCCAAATGCCATGATGGAGGCGTCACGATAGCGCCAGTCTGGGTCTGTGATGTTCTTCTGAATGAATGGCAGCACGTGGAGCAGCACGTCGTCCTCGCAGCACGTCGCCAACAGCATCAGGCACACGCCCGCCGCCTTACACGGGTTCCAGTCGTCATCGTCGTCGTTCTCGTCCTGGAACAAAGTCAAGGAATGAAGACCACAAGGAGGAGGAGCAAGAGGAGGAGCAAGAGGAGGAGGAAAAGGACAAGGAGGTCTTACCTGTTTGGTGAGGGTCTGAGTGAGGATGGGAACCAGGTACTGAAGGGCCCCTTTGGCATAGAATTTACTGGTATGCTCCGGGGGGCGGCCCTGCTCTGAGGCCTGTCAACACACAACAAAACAGGACGTGAGCTTTAAACAGCGTGGCGGACGTGTCGCTGCTGACGGCGGCGGGCACTGACCTCAGACGCCTCGATGGCGAGGTCCATCTCCTCGTCACACACGTTGGACCAGAACTCGATGCCCTGGAGGGCGACTTCGTCAATGTCGCTCTTCATTGCCTCTATGGTGATCTGAGATCAGGAAACGGTTACCATGGATACGTTTAGATACTAACAAGGGGTGTGGCTAAAGGACATGGGCATTACATCACCATCTTATTTATGTACATGTTTGAGACAGAAGGTGGTCTCACCGCGAACAGAGCAGGACCCATGTACGCCTCCATGTACTGATAATACAGAGACATGATCTTCACCAGGTTCTGCAGCGCGGCCACACGCACCTGACACACACATCATTACAGTTAGGGAGTACGACTGTTGTGGAAAACCTCACTTGCGCCCTCTGCTGGAATCTAAAACAGGTTGTTCAGGAAACTGTGTGTGTGTGTGTGGTCACTCACTCTGGTGTCAGGACACTGTGTGGCCTCACACACCACCTGCATGATGAAGTGTCGCTCAGCCTGAAAACACAAGCACACAACAGTTACTAATACACAGTCCTCAGCACTGGAAGTCATTTATAAAAGAAAAAATCTCACTCAACTAAATGAATCGACTATTTTGATAATCGATGAATCGGTTTGAATGGTTTAATATTTCAAACAACTTTGTCATGTTTCAGCTTCTTCAATGTGAACATCATTATTTCCACATTCGCTCAATATTGATGAACAGATGATGAAAAGAATTGTTCGTTACAGGCCTCGTTCACACTGGAGTGTCAGTAAATCCAGCCAGTAGGGGGCAGTGTTATTAAAATCAGCTGATAAATCAGTTTTTCCAGCATGTTCCAAGATAACAAAGTCAGAATTGATCTGGATTAAACAGAGACGCAGTCATTCAGGGAGCATGAGTCCAGACCTGAACCTGAAGTGAGAATCTGGAGAAGGTCCAGGTCCACAGCATGCGTCCTGTTTCTTTAACATTTGCTCCATCAACTCTATACTGACACCTGAAGGTCAGAGATCACCTGACAGCTGCTGTTCTAATAGTCCAGTCAACTGGAGATGAACACATGAATGAGGTTCCCCACAGAAAACCTTTGCCTGAAGCTGATTCACCCTGTCATCCTCTCACCCTGTCATCATGTGAGCGAAGAAAATTCAAAAACTATGGTTAGCTGAGATTAGCACAACGCCCCCTGTGAGGATGAAGCGGTAGAAGATGGACGGATGAATGCTCTCAGACAATCGTCATTACAGTAGAAGCTCAGCTGAACGAGCGTCCAATCACAGACGAGAAGTTAGTGATGTCAGCTTCTCAGAAACTCTAAATAAACGCACACTGATGCTCGCTCGCGCTCGTACCTCCTTGTCAAAGTTGGCCTTGGTGAACTCCAGTGAGTTGAGCAGAGCGTTGGTCGCTGCCAGTTTGACGTTGTTACTCGGCTCTTCCTTCCTCATGCCCTGGATGATGGCCGTCAGGATCTCGTTGGCTTTCTCCTGCAGCTGCTCTGGGTCCTGAACACACCATGGAGACACAACAGTCCAATTATTATGCACAAACTTTACTGTCACTGTGGGAAACACACCAGCTGCCATCCCATAATTAACACCAACTACAATTCATGTTACAATGTATTTACACCAGCTCTACTCCACGGGTTAATCAGTTGTTTTCAGTGAAAGTGAATCATTAGAATCAGTTCATTACAAAGACGAGTTCAGGTGGTCGTCCATGAGCGGAGACCAGTGTTGTTTTTGTTGACGCCCCTTTTTTTACGACGATAATGAGACGGTGACGACATGAACATGGATCTTTGATGATGAAAACATGAAGACGTGTGCGAGTTTTCTTTGATGAGACGAGAATGGACGTAAATGTTAGTGCGTGGTTTGTCAGACATTTCTGCTGATTGTGCGTTAATCTGTCAATTAAAACCCAAACATTCCCTGGTCCGTGTTTCAACACGGGTCAGGTGGGTTCGCCGCGAGCCCCTCGCTCCCCGCCCTGGTGACGTACTGAGAACAGTCCGCTCTGATGCATAGTCGCTCCGGGGACAGAGGGACCCCGTCCCCCAGGAAGCAGTGAGGTCCAGGTGGGGATTTGCTGTAAACCACCTTCGCCCCGAGTCTTTCCAGGCCAAGTTAAAGCCGGTCACGGCGCACCACCGGAGGAAATGTACTTTTAACAACTGATGTTTGACGAAGTCGACATCAATTCATGAAAATAACTGTTGTCCAGAAACCTTATATCTCCATATTTCAACAAGTTAGTTAGTTTAGTTAAGACTTTTTTTTTCTTTTAACTAAAACTGACTAATATATATATGTGTGTATATATATACACATATACACACACACACACACATACATACACACATATATATATATATAAATAAATAAATCTAGAATGGCTGCCAAAAACAACATTGACACAGCAGGTCTGTGATCAGCTGTGCCGTCTCTTATGGCGCGTTTCCGCCGGCTCTACTCGCTTCGCCTCGATTAAGTTGCATCTCCGCAACAAAAAAGTACCTTCTTATCATGGGCGGAGTCATCGCCGCACAGCTGAGTGAAACAGACTTTGTTTTATATGCGACACACAGCCACACACGTGTGACTAGTGACTTTACACCAGACTTCTGTAGTTGTTGGAGATTAACCCACGTTTTTAGGATTGTTAAGTAATTTTAATGTATCTACAGTTCAGCACTGTTCGGCTTGATTTGTGTCCACACGTCTTAGGAGTACAGCCTCCTACTCCTGGAGCAGGTTACTATGCTGGTGGAAGCACTACTTAAACCATGACGAGGCAAGAACACGGCATTAGTCTGAGGAAGAAGCAGGTTTAGGTTTCCATGGAGACGACTGGTCCTGACAAGGTCAGTGTTTGACGGAAACACGTCTGCGTATGTGTCTCTCTGTGCGCCTCTGTGTGTGTGTGTGTGTGTGTGTCAGACTGACTATATCCTGGCAGATGTATCCTATAGCCTCCAGTGTGGACTCCTTCATGTGTTCGGTGCTCGATGGATTGGTAACGTTGGCGACCAGCTGTCTGATGAGATCGGGCCACTGGTTGACGGGAATCTCGGCGCAGGCGATCCCAGCGACGCACTGCGACGCCGAGCTGGGTCGATACGTCTCCGTGCCCAGAGTCTGTAAAACCTGAGACACAAACACACCAATGAGACCACAGCGGTCACATGACTCTCAGACCAGCGGACATGTGTGCACAAACTTACATAGTTCTTGATCTCGCAGCGAGCGTTGGCGTCGATGGCCAGCCATCTCTGCTGGTACCGTGTCTTCACGTCAGGGTCTTTAGAGGTCAGAGAGTTCTTCACCTGCAGACCAGCAGCCACTCGAGCCACCTGCGTGTTCCCAGGGTTTGCCAAAACCTTCGACAACTCCACCAGGAATGTGGTCTGTGAAGGGGCGGAGTTTTTCAACACATGACATACACAATCACAAAAGCTGCTGTGAGATTAGAAAACACAAAGTATCCAACTTTCATTGAAGCTTCACTTTCCTGCAGGTTTTAGCGCAACACAGTGATCACACACACATGAACAAGTGATCTATGAATGGATGATGCATTTACAGCTGTCCTATCAGCCAATCACAAAATAGCATTTCTTGTTGCTGGGTAAAGTCTGAAAACAGGTTTCAGCTTCCATGAGCAGGAAGACTGAATGTGTGTGTGAAAGACAGTTCACTGGGACAATGTCTCTTTGGTCCATTTGTTGTCTTTTTTTCACGCTGAGGACCAAATGAATGAGGTCAAGTTGTGCAAAAGTGACCTGACTGAAGAGGGATAATGCACGCCTGCACTTTTTACTTTGTTTCACAATACATCGCTCACACAGAATTCTATCTTGATATCGCTTTCGTGGACCATTTATTCAAGTCTACGATCTACAGAGAGCGATTTGTATGTGCCACCGTAAACAGGAAGTCGATTCTCCTGTTTTGTCTTCACAGCTGATCGACAAATTCATGGCTAATAAGATCCAAACAGGAAGTGAGTTTGTTTATGAACGTCATTCACAAACTTGGCAAACGATCGACAGCCAATAATCTGACCTCTGACCTGCTGTTTAAAAAAAACCTCACCAGGTTCTCCAACGCTGCCTGTTCCAGAAACTTCTGAGCTGCTTCCAGTTCATTACGATCTGTGGAGACAGACAGACAAAGTGAGACAGAGACGGGGACAGAGACACCGATTTAGAGGAATGCTAGCTGCTAAGCTAACGTATGGCGGTTAACGCCATCAACCTCGGCAGTGACGTCATCGCCTCACACGCCGAGCCTCCAACGTGCGCGTTAGCCGCCGTGAGAGGCTGTCGGCTAGCATGCTAACGGTAGCCGGTACGAAAACGGACATGTTAAAATGTCAAAGAAAAAGACACACAAAGTTTTACAACAATGACTGAATCAGATTAAGGCTGAGGAGGAAGAGGACTCATCTCTGCTCAGCGTGTTTATAACGTGAACCGGGTGAAGCTAACGAGCTAACGGCTAACGAGCTAGCTCTAGCAGGCATGGGCAGGGTCGCAGCTGCAATCCGGCTACACCAGCCGCCAAAACCCGTCTACACTGAGCGAAAACCCGACTATAGTGACGTGACATCGCGCTCATCGGTATCTGCGACGGAGTCACGTCTCAATCACACCGAAAAAGTGTGCTTCGTAACGCGGGAAGAACGCTCCATCAGCAGCAGGCCGTCACATTAGCATGTTAGCATCGTCGGCTACAAGCCCAGCAACGAGGCTTTTCCACCGCCTCCGCGCCAACACCACACCCAGCCCCCGACACCCGGGCCCCAGCAGCCAGCCCCGAGCGTAACTGCGCCGCGGTTCGTCCTCTCACCTGGAGACACCGTTTTCTCGAGGATCGTGATGAGCTCCATTGCGTCCCCGGCGCGCGCTCTTCTCTCGGACAGTGAGTGTCTCTCACAGCGGGATTAGTTTCCTTCCACGGGACTCGTCTGTGACAGCCGCAGGGCGGGTACGGACGGTGCGGACAGAGGCGGAGATTCCCGGTGCTCGCTCGGACTTTTCACTCGAATGTCGCGGGAAATGTTAGTGGTCGAGGAGCAGAGAATCGTCTCGTGGCTTCTCCACCGCCCCTTCACATCCTGTGTTGTCGGGAGGGAAAGGGCCGCGCGATTCTCTCTCGCGGAGGGATATCACGCACTGTGACGGTGCCGTGCTGCGTTCATGGCCCGGCAGACATTTGAGTTCTGAGATGCTCAGAGAAAAACACGTCGATTTGCATTTGTACCGTTTAAAATATAAATACATACATCATAACAACAATGATCCTGGTTTCTCACACTTGTTCAATGTTTAATCAAAAGTCCAGTGTGTATGCACGACTAAGTCAGTATGTTTGTATATGAACACTTTAATCTATACGTGTATATTTTAATTTTTTTCTTTAGTGGGTCATTGGTGTAAACAGAGTACATGTTAAGTACCATAACTGTAGTAAAAGACTACTTTAGTGGGCCATAGGTGTAAACAGAGTACACGTTAAGTACTTTAACTGTAAAAGTACCGTAACTGTAGTAACAGATGACTTTAGTGGGTCGTGGTTGTGAACATAGTGAAAACACAGACAGTAGAAACAAACATTGCTCCTTTATTAGATCATTTACAGTAGTTTCTCTCTCAGTTATAGCTGCCTTGAGATTTTTTTCTCTTTTCATTTTTTGTTCAGTCTTCCTTGTTCGTTTCCATGGAGACGAGGAAGAGTCACAACAAACAAAAAAACAAAACAGGAAATGGTTCAAAAGTCTCTTCAGAACGACGACGATGATCCAGTGCAATCACTTTACTAAGATATGTCAGGGCATCTGATTGGATAAGAGCTTTCAGGAGTCAGACACTGCCGGCCAATCACATTTCATCTCACGTGTGATGTTTGGAACATTGTTAACAGGACACAGTAAAAAAAAAACAAAAAAGAAAGAAAAAAAAACAATGTAACGTTTCCACAGTGACACGAGCAGAGGTCATTTTATGGCACAACATGGATGCGGAGTGAAAACATGGCAACAGCATGACATCACCACGGTGTCGCCGTGATGTCATCGTCCACAGGTCTGCGGACTCCGCCCACCCACACTGTGTGACAGCTGTGGTGGTCAGTTTCACTTCAGACACTGACCAATCGTTTCAACGCTATGAATAAACACTTAGTTTGGTTTCATGTTGGCCCCACCTCCAACATCACAAATACATGGGTGTGGTTTATCACACACTTCCTGGTTTTAAGTTTCACATTAAGCACTTTGACAACTGAAGCCCAGACCAGGAAACTGTGTGTGTGTGGATCATGTGATGCAGTTTGCATGTGTAGTGATAGTATTTTATTAATACTGATACAGATCAATTCTCTTATTGATCCTCCTGTATTATGATCCACTGACATACGAGGACGGCTGTGAGACTGTGACCTCACCACCAGAGGGCACACTCCTCTGTTGTAAACAAAACTGTGACATCAGCAGTTTTAGCTTCAGTTGAGTCATTGATCGTGTTTCCGTGGTTACATTTGTACTTGAGACAAACGTTTCTATGAACGTGAACGCAACCCAATAAAGTTAGCTTATTCAATAATAACACACACACACACACACACACACACAGTTGAGGCACAAATGAAATAGAAGCTAAAAAAACATTGATCATGTGTTTGAATCTGTCTGTCTGTCTTTCTTTCTTTCTTTCTTGTGGGCGGAGTAAATGTGTAAAGGTCACAGACGGACTGCAGGTATTGAGATAAAGCATCAGCATTGCAGGGGGCGGGGCCTGACATATAAAACCACATCACATCACTATCCTGGTTTAAGCCCTGACTGACAGGTGTAACCATAGCAAAAGTGGCGCTTAGCAGTGTGGGCGGGGTCTTCCCATGAGAACACACCTGACAACCACAGACAAGCCACGCCCTTTAGAGGCATGTTTAGCCTCACTTGGCAAAAAAGATGAAAGCAGAGTGAAACTGTCTGTGGGGGCGGGGCTTCAGGTGTGATGATTGGTCACAGGTATGGAAGCCTGGAGGGCAAGAATGTGTTTGGGTTCAAAGGTCAAAGGATCATTTACAGTCAACTACAGATATTTACACACAACTGACTCCTCCTCCTTACATACTGTAGTGTAACATGGTGGGAGGCAGGGCTTTCACACTGTCACATGACATGGAGGAGGAGTTTAGCTGTTCTTTAGCAGCGTTCTGTCTTCAGGAGGACAAGAGGACGAAACAGCAACGGTGGTGGACGAGGAGAAGAAGATCAGCTGAGCGCTTTCTGAGGACAAGAGCGAGCAGCAGCGCACGTCCACGGTCTGCAGACACGTGCAGCGACGCAGCAGCGCCACACACTGGTCTGTCACTTTAACACAACCTGAAACACACACACACACACAGGGTCACTACACAGGCCATGCCCACATACAGTGTGTGTGTGTGTGTGAGACTGTGAGTGTGAGTGAGTGAGTGAGTGAGTGAGTGAGTGAGTGAGTGAGTGAGTGAGTGAGTGAGTGAGTGTATATAGGTGTCTCGTCTCCTCACCTGCCAGGCTGATGTGGGTGAGGCTCTCTCTCAGGGGGGAGGTGGGCGAGGAGAGGGTGAGCAGGGTGTGATCAGTGATGAGTCCACACTGACTCAGGTCTAATCTGCTCAGGTGAGGAACGAAGCGGACGAGCAGACGAGCCGACGCGTCCGTCAGATCCAGACCGGCCAAACGCAGCTCAGTCACATTCTGGAACCGTCCCACCCTGGTTTCACCGTGAGCTGGAGGACCAATCAGAGTGCAGTATTTAACTGAAGGGAACGCCTTTTTCACTTATTATAACTTTAAACATTAAGGCTGTCAATCGATTATCATCAGTGAATGAATGACCTGTCCTGGTGTCAGGGGGCGGAGCCAGCAGCTCTCTCAGGTGAGAGTCTTTGAGGTCCTCCACTCTGCTGACGTCCAGCAGTCTGAGACATGGACAGACAGACTGACAGAGGGCAGAGACCACTGTCCACGGACAACCAGAGACGTTCAGCTCCAGGAGACCTACACACACACACACACACACACACACACACAGGAGACAGGAGACAGGAGACAACCATGGTGTCTGTCAGTAAAGACAGAAGCAAACCTTCTTGTCTTCACTCAAACATCTGCTGATCTGTGTGTGTGTGTGTGTGTGTGTTACCCTGCAGGCGGCTGATGAGCCACATCAGCTGTTTCTTGGAGATGTTGGTAAAGCCCAGGTTGAGTGACACTGGCTGTCGGCGGATGATACCACTGAGCATAGGAGGGGTGATGGAGCGCTGACGACTCAGGTCGATCTGTGTCCACAGCCTCTTATCACAACACCTGAGGAACACATGAACACATGAGTGAACACATGAGTGAACACATGAAGGAACACATGAAACATGAACACATGGGTGAACATGATGAACACCTGGAACACATGAACACATGAGTGAACACTAGGAACACGAACACATGAACACAACTGAGGAACACATGAACACAGTGACACCATGAGGAACACCTGAGGAACACATGAGTGAACACTGAAACCTGAGGACACCGAACAACTGAGGAACACATGAACAGAAACAGTGAAACATAAGGACACACTGAGGAACACACATGTGAAACACATGAGTGAACACATGAGTGAACACTGAACAGAGGAACATGAACACATGATGAACACATGAGTGAACACCTGAGGAACACATGAACACGTGTTCACAGCCTCTTATCACAACACCAGAGGAACACACAAGTGAACACATGAATGAACACATGAGTGAACACATGAACACATGAGTGAACAACTGAGGAACACATGAACACGAGTGAACACATGAGTGAACACCTGAGGAACACATGAGTGAACACATGAACACATGAGGAACACCTGAGTGAACACCTGAGGAACACATGAACACATGTGTTCACAGCCTCTTATCACAACACCCGAGGAACACACAAGTGAACACATGAATGAACACATGTGTTCACAGCCTCTTATCACAACACCTGAGGAACTTGAACACATGGTGAACACCTGAGGAACACATGAACACAATGTTCACAGCCTCTTATCACACCAGGACACATGAACACATGAATGAACACATGTGTTCACAGCCTCTTATCACAACACCTGAGGAACACATGAACACATGAGTGAACACATGAGCACATGGTGAACAACTGAGGAACACATGAACAAGAGTGAACACATGGTGAACACCTGAGGGTGAACACATGAGTGAACACATGAACACCTGGGACACATGAACACATGGTGAACACTGAGGCAGGAACACATGAACACATGTGTTCACAGCCTCTATCACAACACCAGAACACACAAGTGAACACATGTGTTCACAGCCTCTATCACAACACAAGGAGGGAACACATGAGTGAACACCCGAGGAACACATAAACACATGTGTCACAGCCTCTTATCACAACACCCGAGAACACAACACATGAGTGAACACTGAACACATGAACATGTGTTCACAGCCTTTATCCACAAAGTGAACACAACTGAGAACACATGAGTGAACACCTGAGAACACATGAATGACACGGTGAACACATGAATGAACACATGAGTCCACAGCCTCTTATCCAACACCTGGAGGAAAATATGAACACACTGAGGAACACATGAGAAGGCACATGTTCACAGCCCTTATCACAACACCTGAGGAACACATGCACCTGAGATGAACACGAGTGACACATAGTCCACAGCCTCTTGGTAACAACACCTGGGAACACATGAACACATGAGTGAACACATGAGTCCACACTCTTATATAACACCTGGGGACACACATGAACACATGAGGAGACACATGAGCTCTTATCACAACACCTGAGAACACATGAACACATGAGTGAACACATGAGTCCACAGCCTCTTATAACAACACCTGAGGAACACATGAACACATGAGTGAACACATGTGTCCACAAGCTCTTATCACAACACCTGAGGAACACATGAACACATGAGTGAACACATGAACGAAAACATCAGTGAACACGTGTATGTGTGTGTGTGTGTCTCAGATGGGCGGGGACTCACCAGCGGCTCCAGGTGCGACACACCCTCATGCAGACGCAGAGCTCTCGTTGGCTCAGGTTGGTAAAAACTCGCAGCCACACGTCTCGGGTCATGATGTGGGCGGAGCCTGAGTCGAGCGGCAAACAGCTGGGCTCTGGACAGGTGGGGGCGGGGCGCACCAGGTGTCTCTCCATCTGAACGACGGGCGGCGCAGCGCGGCCGGGCTGCGCCATCATCTGAGGGGGAGGCAGGCGCGCTGGGAGCCGCCATTGCGACATCATCAAGCGCCTCCTCCACCGTTAAAGGTGCGGACGCTTGAGGAGGAAACGTTGTTTCTGGATGCCGCCTGGATCTTGTTGTTGCTACGGATCTTGTTGCCACGACTCCCACTGGCTTTAGCTCCACCCCCTCCTCCCCCACTGTGTCTGTGATTGGTCAGAGGACCACTAGCATTCTCCTTCTCCCTCCCTCCCCCACCTCCACGCCTCCCTCGGCCCCGTCCGGCCCCTCCTGCCCATTGCTCCGCTGCTTCCCCGTGAAACTGTCATGCTGTAATGACGGAGGCATCTGATTGGAGGAGAGGGGTGAGGGAGGTGGGAGGGAGGAGGAGTTTTTCCTGGTCCTGTCCAAGGTGGGCATGTCCTCCTCATCTCCATCCTGTAGGCCTACTTTCCGTCCCCGTGGATTTAATCCCGCCTCTCCTCCATCTGGGAGCCTTGTAGGCCCCTCCCGTCTCCTCCTCCCGCTCCTCCTCCTCCCCCACCTTGCCTCCCTCCCCCTCCGACTCCCTGGCTGGCTGAAGCCAGGCCTCGCCAGGCGCCCCTCTCTCTCTCTCCCTCTCCCGATCGCTACGACTCCTCTCTCTCTCTGCCCGGCTACCACTGCTGTTGCCATAGACGACAGGGGGAGGCGGAGCAGGGGAGGAGGAAGAGGGGGAGGAGCCATCCCCCTGCTCCGCCCTCAGGGAGTCATCAGAGTCGGACTCAGACTCTGACTCGGAGCTGGAGGAGGAGGAGGAGGAGGAGGAAGGCCGGCGTTCCAGCAGACACATCCTCTTGAAACGCTCCAGTTTCTCACGGTGATGGGAGCGCTGGTGAGCATAGCATCCCCACTCCTCCCCCCCCTCCCCACTGCCTCCGGCTGAGGATCTAAAGGAGGAGCCCAGCAGTCCTCCAGCTCCGCCTACAGAGGACAATGTCGGACCGTTTGACTCCAACGCCTCTTGCTTAGGTTTCTGTGGAAGGAAATAGGGAAGGAGGGAGGAGGGAGGGAGGAGTCAGTGACAGATGATGTTGATTTTAGAAAAGTGTAAAAGTGACTTTACCTTTTCAGCGTTCTCGTGAACACCTTCATCTGGAAACAGAGTCAACTTTACATCAAAAGCTGACACTGACAACTTTTACTGTGAAGGTCCACAGTATTAAAGCTGGGGTATGTCAATTTCTGATAAAACACATTAGTTTAAATCAAGTTTAAAGTTTTCATTTTAATTTAACTAATGACGCACCACGAACACCATGACCACACAGACTGACCGTGCAGACCACACAGACACCTTGACCACAGCGACCACAGATACCTGACCGCGCCAGACCACACAGACACTCCTGACCACACAGACACCTAGACCACAGACCCCACAGGCCATCCCAGACGCACGACCACAGACACCAGACCACCCTAGACAGACCACACAGCAGCACCCAGACACCGAACCACCGAACAACACCTCAGACACCCAGACCACAGACAACACAGACATGCACCAGACACCTAGACCAACCACAGACAGACCACACAGACACCTAGACCACACAGACAGACCACACAGACACCCACCCAGACCACACAGACACCTAGACCACGCCACCAGACAACGCGCACCACAGATATCTAGACCCTTAGACACCAGACACCCACAGACCACACAGACACCTAGACCACACAGACGATCACCACACAGACCCTAGACCACACAGACACCCAGACCAAGAGACCACTCAGACACCTAGACCACACAGACCACCTAGACCACAGCACCTAGACCCACACCACCTACCTGATCCGCCAGACCACAGACCACCAGACATTTATGACGACACTGACCACTGCAGACAACGACTCACACAGACACCAGACATGACCACACCGGGACTTTGACCACCAGGCCCAGACACCTCACTTAGACTACCTAGATCACGCAGACCACCCAGACCACCGTGACCACCGTGCGAATAATTCATTGCAACGCTGACCTGTGACTTTGTCATCATTAAGCGAAGCAGCGGAAAGTGGACTAAACTGGACTGAGGACCAGGATCAGGTGTGAACACCAATGCTACGCGAGTTCACCTTCTTCTTGGGCCCGCTGTCCTGAGGCACCTCCTTCTCCTTCTTCCGCTTGTGTCCTCCGTCCACCCTCCCCCCCTCCTCCAGGGAGGGAGGGGCTTTCTTTTTAGGGGGCGGGTCATCTGTGAGCTTCCAGCGACCAACCTCGCCATTATCCAGTCTGCGTTTCCCCAAACCATCAGTCTGATCCTGAACAAGAGACAAGATTACAGTTAAACCTGTCTGTCTGTCTGTCTGTCTGTCTGTCTGTGTCTGTCTGTTTCTCTCACCTTACTGGTCTTCCCCTCCTTGTGGCACTTTGGACACTCCCAGCAGTTTGGAATCTCATCGTTGATGATTCCTTCACTTTTACTCATCTGAGGAGAAAAAAAACAAATAAATCATCGGACACCTCTCTCTCTCACACACACACACTTACACTCTCACTCACCTTCAGACAGCTCGGGTGGATGATCTCATTACAGATGGTACATTCCATCAGACAGAGGCTGAACTTCTCCTCCTCTGAGTCCACAGTGTCCTCTTTCCCCGCCTCTCCACACGCGAAACACACGGCTGTGTGAGGCAGGACGGGCTGGACAGATGGACAAACGGGTCAAACACAGACGTGTGTGTGCGGGTGTGTGTGTGTGTGTGTGTGATTGTGCGTCCTCACAGCGGTGCACTGTCTCTGCAGACAGGACTGCTTCATGCGTCCTGGTCCTCCAAACTTCTTCATGTCCTTACAGAAGTGACACTCTCCACACTCAGACCTGGTGCAGGCCTGGCAGCGCCGGCACCGCGTCCTCCTGCGCCTCGCGCCGCCACCGCCTGCCCCCCCGCCCAGTGCCTTACTGCCCGACATCACCGAACAAGTCAGCTGTCAACAGAGAAACATGGATTATCACTGATGAACACTGCTTAGCCCCTCCCCACCCCAAACTGATTATGTGACCATGTACAGTTGAAACCAGAAGTTTACATACACTATATAAAAAGACACACTTGAAGATGTCATGTCTTTGGAAGCTTCCGATAAGTTTACTGACAACATTTGAGTTAATTAGAGACACACCTGTAGATGTATTTTAAGACACACCTCAAACACACTGCTTCTTTGTGTATCATCATGGGAAAGTCAAAAGAAATCAGCCAAGATACCAGGAAGACAATTGTGGACTTGCACAACTGACACACTAACTGACTGACTGACTGCTGACTCACTTACTGAGTGACTGACACACTGAGTGAATGACTGACACACTGAGTGACTGACTGACACACTGACTGACCTGACACACTGGTGACTGACTGACACACTGGTGACTGACTGACACGCCTGGGTGACACACTGGTGACGACGCACTGGTGACTGACTGACACACTGGTGACGCATGGTGAAGGCTGACACACTGGTGACTGACTGACACACTGGGTGACGCTGACTGACACGCTGGTGACGGCACACACACTGGTGGCCTTGAACACTGAGTGACTGACTTGACTTACGCGACTGACACACTGGTGACGCTGACACACTGGTGACTGACTGACACACTGACCTGACGACGCACTGGTGACTGACTGACAGCTGGTGACTGACTGACTGCGGCCAGTTGACTGACTGACACGCTGGGTGACTGACTGACACTGGTGTTGACTGACACGCTGGTGACTGACTGACGCTGGTGACTGACTGACACGCGATGACTGTTGCACTGGTGACTGACTGACACTGGTGACTGACTGACCTGACGACTGACACACTGGAGTGACTGACACACTGGTGACTGACTGACACACTGGTGACTGACTGACACACTGAGTGACTGACACGCACACTGGTGACTGACGCGCTGGTGACTGACTGACACACTGGTGACTGACACACTGGTGACTGACACACTGGGTGACTGGCCGACACACTGACTGACTGACACACTGGTGACTGGCTGACGCGGCTGGTGACTGGCCCCGACCTGCTGGTGACTGACTTGACACACTGAGTGACGACTGACACGTTGATGACCTGACACACTGGTGACTGGCCTGACACCTGGTGACTGACTGACACGCTGACTGACTGACACGCCTGGTAGGAAGCGGGCTGACGCACTGGTGACTGACTGACACGCTGGGCGACTGACACACTGGTGACTGACTGACACGCGAGGTGACTGACTGACACACTGGTGACGGCTGACGCACTGACTGACTGACTGACACACTGACTGACACACTGGTGACTGACACACTGACTGACTGACGGCACGGTGACTGACTGACACACTGACTGACTGACTGACACGCGGTGACACGCACGACTGTTGCTGGTGACTGACGCACTGGTGACTGACTGACACACTGGTGACTGACACGCTGGTGACTGACACTGACTGACTGACTGACACGCGACTGACTGACGCACTGACTGAGCTGACACACTGGGTGACTGACACACTGGTGACTGACGCTGGTGACTGACTGACACGCTGACTGACTGACACGCTGGGTGACTGACTGACACGCTGGTGACTGACACACTGACTGACGAGCTGACACACTGGTGACTGACTGACACTGATGACTGACTGACTTGCACTAGTTGACTGACTGACTTCGGTTGACTGATGACACTCTGACTGACTGACACACTGGTGACGGCTGACACACTGGTGACGAGCTGACGCACTGACGACTGACTGACACTGGTGACTGACGGCACGCTGACTGACTGACGCACTGACTGACTGACTGACACACTGGTGACTGACACGCTGACTGACTGACACACACTGACTGACTGACTGACACACTGGTGACGGTGACACGCTGGGTGACTGACTGACACGCACCTGACTGTTGTTGTTGACTGACGCGACACGCTGACTGACTGACACGCTGGTTGACGGCCGCTGGTGATGACGCTGGTGACTGACACACTGACTGGACTGACACACTGACTGACACTGACTGACACACTTACTGAGTGACTGACTGACACACTGAGTGACTGACACACTGAGTGACTGACACACTGAGTGACTGACACGCTGAACCACAGACTCAGTATCGACTGTTTCCATGTTTTGTTTTGGTTGCACTGATTTCTATTCTATGAAGAAACTACTCCAATGAATTATGACGTCACAGTTGTCCACTTTTACCTGATCAACGGTCACGTGGCCGTGTACTGATTTACGTCAGTGATCGATTGATCAGTGATCATGTTCACGGACCTGGCGGCTAACGACTAACAACTGGCTAACATTAATGACGTTTAATCAAAGGGGGTAAAATCACGTTATCACCCCCACGCTGCCTCCCTCACCCCAGGTAGATGTGATGCTAACGTGTTAGCAGGCTAACTGGTGGTTGATGTCGGGGCTCCAGGCTCAGTGTAAGCCGGAGCACAGACGTGTTTTGCCGCAGTGCAGCTGCTCACCTCCTCGGTTCAGGTCGCATGTTCCTCGGTGGCTCATTAGAAACACAGTTAGCAGCGTTAGCCTGTGTGTGAGAGAGAAAGAGGGAGAGCAGCAGCAGCTAACGTCCGCTTCCTTGTTCTTTCTCCGCCGGGCTGGTGCTAGCTGCTAGCTGCAAGCTAACCTTCACACACACACACACACCATCATGCTAGCCTCTGCTGTAGCTCCCGGGCTAAGCTAACTCAGGTTGTCTGTGGATTTAACGTTCGATTATCAAACGGGTCAATATCGATAAATGAAGAGAGAGAGTCTGTGTCTGCACTCTCTCTATCTTACTGCTGTGTGTGTGTGTGTGTCTCTCTCTCTCTATCTCTCTCTCTCTCTCTCTCTCTCACTCACTCACTCACCCCTGCGTGTCTCTCTCTCTCACTCCTGTGTACATCTCACTCTGTGTGTGTGTGTATCTCTCTCGCTCTCTCACACTCTCACTCCTCTGTGTCTGTGTCTGTGTGTGTGTATCTCTCTCTCTCTCTCTCTCTCACTCACTCACTCACTCACTCCTGTGTGTGTGTGCGCGCGTGCGTGTGTTTGTGTGTCTCTCTTAAAAACTGTTCGCAGGAAGTAGACCCGCAGAACACCGCATCACCGTCATCACATGTAGTGAAGGAGCAGCGCGCGGCTTTTGTTCTCCGCATCTATTGTGTGTGGTCGCGCGCGCGTGTGTGTGAGCCCCACACACACACACACACACACACATAAATAAAACAGATGAATGTGGTACATGTGCACGCCCCGCCCTCGCGTGGAGAAAGGCACTTCGGGGAGTGTAGTATTCAGTCTTTGTTTAGTTCTGTGACGTAGGGTCGGGCGATAAAAGTCATATCTCGATATTTTTTAGCTGAATGGTGATACTGATATATATCTCCATTTTTTCTGTGTTGTAATTGGGGTTTCCCTCAAAGCATTGTAGCATATTAGATCAAATGTTTTCCAGAGGTGAACCCTTTAAAAAAAATAAACAAACAGTCTTATAAGTTTAAGCCACATGCCAAATGTCAGAGGTCACTGTAATAAAAATGCTCCTTGAAAAATAAGAATCATAACAATGATACAACAAATCTCTTTCCTGTATGACAATAATATCAAAAATACAATACTGTTACAATTTTAAAGGGGACATATTATGCAAAATCCACTTTTTAACCATTTCAATATTTATATTTGGGACTCTGGAGGCCCTACCAGTCGCCAAAGTGTGGAAAAAGAATACTCAGTCATGTTTTCGTGGTCCCCCTTAGTGTAAGTATAGGCCATTAAACACTCCATGTTGAATTCCCTGCGCTTATGACGGCAACATGCACATTTCACCGCGAATGTTACCGCCCCACCAGTACGTTTACTTGGAGAGCTCCACCTTAGCTCCACCTTGTCCCTGCGAGAGTGCAGGCGAGGGAGGAAGAGCGGTATTATGTCAACGCGGAGGACAAGTGTGCTGTTGGTGGCTGCACAGTGGAGCACAGTGTTTTACAGAGGATTTTATATATGAAGCTAATGTGTCGGATAAAGTCAGCAAACGTGTGTTTGTGTGTTCGCACCACTTCACATCAGACTGCGGCCAGCGGTCGCCGTATTTAGTTAGCGACGGTATTTCACCGATCAGCGGTGGATCAGTGGTGCTGTTCCTAAGTGTTTTTAACTGATTTACAGTTGGACAGTGTTCGGCTCCATCCTTATGTAGGACGTCTCTTCCTGTGACGCCACTCTCGCTGTTTTCTGCTCACGCTGCCATGTTGATATTGTCAGAGAACTCGTGGAGGGAGGGGGAGAGGAATGGAGCTGAGCGAGTGAGCGCTGTAAAGAGGACAAATCAGAAACCCCCTGGAAGAAGTGGGTGTGTGTTTGCCTGTGTCTCATTTGCATATAAAGGGACCATGCACGAAAACCGAGCGTTCTGAAAGGGGCGGGTTTAGCAGGGTTATTGAACTACTATGATGCTTCATCCTTATGGTATTTTGACCAAAGCATGTCACTGACATGTTCATTAGGACACCAGGGAACTATTTTAATGGGGGAAATAGGGTGTAATATGTCTCCTTTAACAGAAATAAAAACAGACTTAATAAAACTAGAACAAACATGACTAAAAAGATAAAAATTTAATCTAAAAATGAACGCTTAATTCTTATATTTTATTATCAATATCGACAACTTCAGGCTTTCATATGTCCAAAAGTGACTGACAGCAATGGAAAGCCAATCATCAGCTGGTCACACTCAAAGCTGGTGTCATGTTTGAGGCAACAACAGGAGAGGGAGGGGGAGAGGAGGGGGAAGAGGAGGCAGCGCAGAGACGGAGCGAACGTAGTCAGGCGTTTGTGCAAACCCACATCTCCCACGGGTGCGACACGCGACTCATGCATTGTTAATGCAAAATGAACTATATCGATACAAGCGATATTGCCCTGTGTTATATCTCGTTTAGAAATATATCGATATGTATATATATATATATATATATAGTAAAATATCGACATATCGCCCAGCCCTACTGTGACATCAGTCTCACTCACACACACACTCAGTGTGATTTAACTGTGTCATATCGCAATACTCCACTGTCATATGTTACAGTACTCCACTGTCGTATATCGCAGTACTCCACTGTCGTATAACGCACTACTCCACTGTCGTATATCGCAGTACTCCACTGTCGTATAACGCACTACTCCACTGTCATATATCGCAGTATATCGTATATCGCAGTACTTCACTGTCATATGTCATACTCCACTGTAGCGTACTCACATTACTCGTATACTGCGTATATCGTACTCCACTGTCGCACTACTCCACTGTCGTATAATGCACTACTCCACTGTCGTATAACTCACTACTCCACTGTCGTATATCGCAGTACTCCACTGTCATATATCGCAGTACTTCGCTGTCGTATATCGCAGTACTTCACTGTCATATATCGCAGTACTCCACTGTCGTATATCGCAGTGACGCCAGCCATTCCTCTCCCTGCATCTCTTGCAGTTTGTAAGTGCGTTGCACAGGCACCACGCCCACCACTGACACGCCCATTTGAACACATTATGATGGATTTCATATCTCACACTAACTCGCACAAAACATGTGTATCATCCGTTCATTTGAGTAGAAAAACGAGGTTTTTCAGAAACGGCTGTTTATTTGATTTATTTCCTTAGAAGGCAAACCACTGAGCTACACAAATAAAACAAATACACCTTTCACTATTTCCACTGTCATAATGACATGTTGGTGTAGTTGTGGCTCAGGATGGTTCGGGTGGTTCAGTGCCTTGCTCATCCGGTCCCAGTGCTGAGGTGTCTTTGGATATGATGCTGGATGTGTTAATATTATGTGAAAGAAAAGTTTCTTTGGCTTCATATTTTTTATTTCCACAGAACATTAAGTAGTAAAAGACGATCCATAGTGATTTAGAAATTGTGCCATTGCATAGTTTGACCAGCAGAGGGCGGTCTGACTGCATTGATTAGTTGTTGTTGCTGAGTCACAGAATCATGCCACAGCTGTGCTGGTGAAATAGAAGCATCATTATTATTATTATCTATACTAACTCGAAGGTTCAGTGTGTTGAATTTAGCCGCCTGGTGAAGTTGCACGTTGCAGTTACACCTTCCACATGTGTAAAAAATAACAATCATTGTTTTATTTTCTTGTCCTCTTCTGTCCCACCAACTGTCCTTGTGTTCTCTTTCACAACATCCTGCCCAGCAGCATCATCTTCATCATCCTTTGTCCAGTAGAATCACTGCCCTTCTGCACTTAGACCAAACCATCTCCACCGTGCCTCTTCTTTCTTATTTCCAAACCATTCAACGTGAGATGTCCTTCCAGTAAGCTCATTTCTGATCCTGTCCATCAGCATCCACTGTCCCGTCCTCCATCTCACCTGTCTCACTGTCATCCACACACCTGAACTAGCCTTCATTCCTCTTCTCTCCAGGCTCTCCTCCACCGGTCCCCTACTCTCACTGCAGATTACAATGTCACGCCTGACCTGTCCACCTGTCCTGCCCCTGTGAGTCAGGCTCTAATAGATGTGCATGTGGACGACGAGAGTAAATCAGTTTGAGGGGTTGTCATAAAACCACAGTGCTCTAAAAAAAAAAAAACCCCAGAGAGTTCGACTGTTTTCAGACCGTGTGTTTTATTCTGTGTAACTTCAAAACATTTCTATGTGTATAACGTATTAAAGGAGTACGAGTGTAACCACTTCAATAATTCCTCTGTTGTTTTGGCACTTTATTGGGGACTACAAGTTTTTATTCAAACAAGCGTGGGCGTGAAACGCAGCATCTTCAGTTTCATCCATGCACGTGTGCACATGGAGACCTGAACCAAAGAGAAGACAGCAAATGTTGGAAATCAGCAGGATGAGTGGTACAATACGTGGGATCCTCCACAGTCCTACCGTCTACATCTGTCCGTTTGTATCCTCTAAAGTCAGTGATATCATTAACACAACTGTGTGGTGAAAGCAGCTCAAACCAGGTGCACAGCAATCACAGTGTGTGGCTTCACTTGATTCTTCCAGGACTTTCTCTCTGTTCTCGGCACAGCAGCCGGAAGCATGCTTTTATTTTGGAGGGGTTCAATTACTGGCTCAACATGATGTGAATGATTTGTATGCTGCTTTGTGGGTTCAAGCCTTTTCCTCCTGCATCGAAAACATGACAGGGTTTTCTTTTGAAACCCCTTTAAAACAATTTAACCAAAGCATATTCCACTGTCTAATGTTTGTTACAATTGTGTTTTGATTGTATGAGGCACTGACACATCAGTCAGCTGACTGCACTGTGCCTAGAAAATCAGATTTTAGTCACTTGAATAAAGGCTCACCCAGGGGGCACAGTCAGCGTGTTAGATCCTCATACAACCACACTTGCTGCCTGGACTCCCTCGTCCCCAAAATGTCACCATCATTCCAGAAAATAGATACGTTCATATCTGTTCATATCTGGTACACTGATTTGTTGTGTAAAACTCAAATAGAACGTCTACAATTAAAAAAACAAAATCCACTAGTTGGTCCCACGATGATAAAAAAATAAAAAACTTCTCCATCTCGTGTTTTATGTTTCTCCTCCTCATTCATCATGAGTCATCCGTGTGGACAGACAGGTCACAGCTGGCTGTCTGATTCACATTTGTCCAGCGGCCAGGCGAACAGTCCCAGTTCAGTGAAGGTCCCGCTGCTCTCGCTGCTCTCGCTGAGCCGTCGTATGCGGTACGTCTCGTAGTGGATGTTGTGGGTCACATCTTTCAGGTCCTGCAGGTGAGTCCTGGTAAAACCAACACAAACAGGGAGATTCACACCGTCATACACTCACTGATCACCTTTCTCTTACATTAACCTCATTCACATCTTCAGTTATTGTACAGACTAAGCTAGTTTCAAGCTTCAAGCAGCCTTGTATAAAGTACTTGAATGCAATACTTGAGTAAAAGTACAAGTATCAAAGTGAGCAATTACAATTTAGAATATGACATTTATTGTGGCTTCTTACCAATAAAAGCATAATAATAATAAACAATCAAACAATGATAAAATGAGCCTTCTGTCACCTTCTGTCTCTCAACTTCCAACTTCTGTCTGCTTGTATTTCTGAAACCTTCTGAAACCTTTGGAGTCTGAGGAGCTTCTGTTTTAATTCAACTTGGAAACAAAATCTGTGGTTTATCTGCGTGAGCTTGCTAGCTCAGAGGTTAGCCGCTCAGCTGACAGCAGAGAGCTGAAACCCGGCGTCCGGAGTGTACAACAGAAACCTGGAGACCAGAGCCTCGGTGTCGGACGCGGTAAACAACGAGCCGCCGGTGTGTTCTAAGTCCACTGGGAGCCGAAATCTGCGGCTAAAAGCTGAGCGGCTAACAGCTGGTACCGCTAAAAACAACGAGTGACAACAAACAGGCATTACGTCACCAACTCAACTTTATTTTGTAGTAACGAAGACGGTTAAGGGAAATAACAAACTAAAGTTCAGATATGTGAACATTCTACTTAAGTACAGTAACAAAGTATTTGTACTTGGATACATTAAAACACTGGCTTCAAGAGAAAGTCATTGGGTTCATTCTTTGCCAGTAAGAAGACAATCAGAGCCTGGAGTAAAAAAACAACAAGCTAAGGCTATTCCAGGTCATTAGACAGATGATGATATGTGTCATCTTCAGAATTGGAGGTGTGGTCAGGCTGTGCCTCTGAGTATGAACTCATCACAGACTGCGTGACCTAATCATCACTGAAAGATGCTCTGTCAAACTCACCTGATGAGAAGATCTCTGAGGTTGGCAAACTCACAGTGTGCCACATTTTCAACTGTGAAAGAGAGAGGAAAAAAGCTTTTGTAGTTTTGAAGCAAATCATAATAATAATGACGAACAACAACACAAATAACAATAATAAAAATAATAATAACGATGATAATAACTGAGTGGTTGTTTGTCTCTGTGTGGCCCGTGATGGACTGAAAACCTGGTCCTGGGTGTACCTAGCCTTTCACCCTATGTCAGCTGGGATTGGCACCAGCAGCTCTGTGAAGCTCATGTCGAGGATAAGGCAGTAGATGATGAATGAATAACTCCATCCGTCCGTTAATGCGTGTGTGTGTGTGTGTGTGTGTGTGCGTGTGGCGTGTGTGTGTGTGTGTGTGTGAGATCTTCCAGGGTTTCTTTGGCTCTCCAGACACGGTGAAGTATTCCTCAGATGAAACATCACAACTGTTCATGATGACTCACAGTGTGTCTCATTAACAATGAGCAATGGGGATTGCTCTAGACCTGGCAGGGATTCCAACCGGCAACCCTGTGGTTCCCATCCACTCGGACATGGGCTGCCTGGGTCTTGACTTTAAACATTTATTATTATTAATTGGATATTTTACCCAAGTCCCTCTGTCCCTCTGTCCACATGAAGCCTTACCTTCAATGATTCCCCACTTTGTTTTTCGGCCCAGAACCTTGTTTCCATTCACCTGGTGCTCCTTGTCAGTTCCCACCACAGCAAAGGGAATGCTCTCCTACACACACACACACACACACACACACACACACACACACACACACACACATATGAGGCTCATTTAAAATCATTCCTATAATATGAATGAAAACACCTCCACATAACTATGGGATATATACACTACACACACTGAGCTGCACCTTCCACACTGATGATGTGTGGCTCTGTATGTCTTGTTATGATGAAGCACATGCACAGGGCAATTGTCACTTTTCCATATTTTAATAATTGGATTAAAGGGGCAGTTTGAGACATTGTCCTCTTGGTCATCCTGACCAGGGTTCTCAAACTCAAGCTGAGCATCTAGTCTGTTTCAGCCTCATAGGGATTACATTCTGCTGACAATATGGGACCCAAGTGGGTTTGTCTGTGGTTTCCATGGTTCCTGTGTCTGTCCACTTTAAACCCATGTGCACTTGGTACTAGTGCTGTCAAACGATTCAAATATTTAATCGTGATTAATCGCATTAATGTCATAGTTCACTCATGATTAATCGCATTAATGTCATAGTTCACTCACGATTAATCGCATTAATGTCATAGTTAACTCACGATTAATCGCATTAATGTCATAGTTAACTCACGATTAATCGCATTAATGTCATAGTTAATTCACGATTAATTGCATTGACGTCATAATTAACTCGCGATTAATCATATTAATGTCATAGTTAACTCACGTTTATTCCTTTAATGTCATGTTAACTCGCAATTAATCGCATTAATGTCATAGTTCACTCATGATTAATACGCATTAATGTCATAGTTCACTCATTAATAATCTGGATTAACTCACGATTAATGCGCATTATTAATAATGTCATAGCCAGATTAACTCACGATTAATAAATTAATTCATAAGAACTCGCGATTAATCGCATTAATGTCATAGTTCATAGTTCACTCGATTAATGCGCATTAATATCATATTGGCTTTAACGATTAATACGCATTAATGTCATAGTTCACTCCGATTAATCGCATTAATGTCATAGTTAACTCCGCGATTAATGCGCATTAATGTCATGTTAACTCGCGATTAATGCATTAATGTCATTATGTTAACTCCGATTAAGCATTAATGTGGTTAACTTTCGCATTAATTCGCATGTATTGTCATAGTTAACTCAGATTAATACGCATTAATCATATGGTAACTCCGATTAATCGCGATTAATTCATAGTTAACTCCGGTTAATCGCATATTGTTAACTCAGGATTAATGCATTAATTGTCATAGTTAACTGATTAACATTAATGTCGATTAATGCATTAATGTCATAGTTAACTCAGGATTAATCATTATGTCATAGTTAACTTTAATCTCATGTCATAGGGATTAATCGCATTAATGTCATAGTTAACTCATGGTTAATCACATTAATGCGGCATTATTAATGAGTTAACTCAGGATTAATCGCATTATTGTCATAGTTAACTCGGATTAATGCGCATTATGTCATAGTTAACTAGGATTAATCGCTAAGTCATAGTTAACTTCGCATTAATGTCATAGTTCACTCGGTTAATGGTATGTCATAGTTAACTCAGGATTAATCGCATTAATGTCATAGCGTAATCGATGTCATAGTTAACTCGCATGCATTAATGTAGTTCACTCAGGATTAATGCATTAATGTCATAGTTTCCAGGATTAACTCAATAGTTAACTCAACGCATTAATGTCATAGTTAACTGGGATTAATGGCATGTCATAGTTAACGAATGGCATTTAATGTCATAGTTAACTTCCAGGATTAATCGCATTAATGTCATAGTTAACTCAGATTAATGCGATTAATGTATATTAATCATGCGTTAATAATTATCGCATTACATTAATGTCATAGTTAACTCAGGATTAATCGCATTAATGTCATAGTTAACTCAGGATTAATGCATTAATGTCATAGTTAATTCAGGATTAATCGCATTAATGTCATAGTTCACTCGGAATGTCATAGTTAACTCACGATTAATCGCATTAATGCATTAGTTCTAGTTAATCAGGATTAATGTCGCATTATTGTCATAGTTAACTCACGATTAATCGCATTAATGTCATAGTTCACTCGGATCAATCGCATTAATGTCATAAGCATTAATGTCATAGTTCACTCAGGATTAATCGCATTAATGTCGCACTAATGTCATAGTTAATCGATTAACGCATTAATGTCATAGTTAACTCAGGACATTAATGTCATAGTTAATTCAATCGCATTAATGTCATAGTTAACTCAGGATTAATCGCATTAATGTCATAGTTAACTCAGGATTAATCGCATTAATGTCATCACATTAATGTCATAGTTAATCGCATTAATGTCACAGTTAACTCAGGATTAATCGCATTAATGTCATAGTTAACTCACATTTGTATCTATTGTAAATGTCCCATTATTTCTTCTCATTTTAATGTTCTTATCAACATAGAAAAGTGGATCTTCTTGCTTTGTGCAGATGTTTTTTTATTGAGACAATATCTCTGTCACCTGCATATTGTGACTTATTGCTCTTATTGTGAAAGCCGCACAATAACAAGAGTAATACCTTACTGACGTACTGGCAGCAGTGGATTCAAAGACTGGCGCAGAATGGGATTTAAATGTCTGATTCTCTTTATGGACAATTTATAGACACCGCAAACTTCAGTCACCAGCAGGAAATGACTCTAATGACAAGACAATGGTGGTGGTTTCATCCACTGGCAGCCATGTTTTCACTCATGTCCCAGTGACTATATGACTTTATGATTTTACGTCATTAAAAGCGAAACTTTCCATTTAATAATGATGTGCGTCGTGTATCTTACAAGTAATTAACAAACATATAGACTTTACCCTGATCCGGTTATTGATGATGTGCTCCTCTGGATCTTCATCATACTCTTTCTGAGGGTAAACTTGAATCCCATTGGCAGCCAGGTCTTGCCTTATCTGTAAAAGGTCAAAGGTTATACAGGTTGACTGGGGTCAGGTCAGGTTACAGTAGGCAGCACTTTCTTCATGTCTGTGAAATAACTTTCTGCTATTTCCATGCTTAGACCTGTAATGACCTGTCCAGGACTGGCTCCAGCTCCCGCCACGACACTTGTGACAAAGTGATTCAAATCAGATGTCGACAGATGTGTCTCAGTCTAAACACTCTGGCTGCCGAAATCAGATTACAAATAGTTATTAAACCCTGAGCCTATTTTTTAGGCCTCCGCTCGAATATTCCATACTCATAATAAAATGAGTATATTTCTGCATCCACAAGGTCTATTTTAATCCTTTTCACTCAAATCAAAGTGCAGCCTGTGAACATCATCTCTGCAAACTTTGACTTTGATCAAGTGAAGCAGAGATTTTAGTGCAGAAATGACAGGTGACGACTCATTTGGCACATTTTGGAAACATCTGTGCCATTTGTATTCAAACCATGTATTAAACTACTTTCTTCATTTTTATATAAAGTTTAATGTTCGATAAAACAATTTATGGCCTTGTTTCAAACTTCCTGCAGACTTGAATATGTTTTCATTCCAAAAACAAACACCAGATGGCTCCATTGAGCCGTGTCTCTCTTTGCTGGCCTGTATCTTAGCGAGGGAATGATCGTTTCCCAATTTTGATTGACAGCTCCGTTAGCCAATGAAAAGTGTGCGGATGTTAATCACTGCGCAGACTCCGTCAGAGTCTTCGGGTTTAAGGAGTGTGATATACATAAGTCCCGCCCCCTCGTTACACAGTGACTGACGACTACACAGAACAGTCTCTTCCATTGCTCTTTTTTCTTGTGTGATGAACGGGTTCTGCTCTGTGACTTTGAAGAGTGAGATGATGCACTTAAATCCAGTCCTCCTGTGTCCCTGTGTTTGTAATCCACGTCTCAACCATGGATACATGTGAACAGATCTGATTTAGAGCTGCAACTAACCATTATTTTCATCATCGATGAATCTGTCGATTACCAAATGATGATGTTCTCAAATGTCTGTCATGATTTCGTCGTGCTCCAGAGCAAAGAAATGACGAAAATGTTCACATTTAAGAAGCTTAAACAATCGCAAATCTTGTTTTAATCATGGAAAAAGCTTCCAACCGATGAATCGATTATCAAAATAGTCGCCGATTAATTTAGTCATTGATGAATTGTTTCAGCTCTAATCTGATTTAGTTAGAGTTTGAACATAGATACTGGAGAGAACGGACATCTTACTGCAGGGCACTCAAACCCAAACGACCCGCGGGCCAATGAGCGTCTCGCTGCTGTTCAGTAAAAAACATCAATCACTCAAAGACTGAGCGGCAGCTCGTCAGTGCTGGATTGTGACTCCAGCAGAAGAAGAGAGGACATGAGTTTAAACATGAGTCATCGCCTCACCCTCTCTTTGAACTCCTGTCTCTCCTCGATGGTGAGTGTGTCGGCTTTGGCAATGACGGGCACAATGCTCACTATCTTCCCCAATCTCTTCATGAACTCAACATCTATGGGACGTAACCTGGAAACACAGACAGCTTTCAGACGTTAGTTTGGACAAAGACAAACGTCTATGGACCAACAATGTAACACTGAGTAGATCATGTTAGCTGGTCTTTGCTGGATTAGTTGACAGTCATCATAAGAAAACTCTGGACCTTTGGGAATGATGTCACATCGATGAGCAGTCTGAAAGTCACCTTTTACAATATTAGTCTTACATTACCTGATAAAATGTACTTAAGTGTTAGAGGTAAAGGTATTTAAACAAAGTATTTAAGTATTTAACAAAGTGAGCAATTACAATTTAGAAGATGACATTTATTGTGGCTTCTTAACAATAAAAGCATGATAATATGTTCAGGAGAAGAACATTAAAATGAACCTTCTGTCATGAATGATGACAAACTCTCTCTCAACCTCCCTGTGTCTGTTTGTGGAGCTTCTGGACGTCACACTGCGTTTGAATTCAACTTATAGAAGATATAGAAACAGAATGCAGTAGAACACCATTCCCATCGCCGTTGTTTGTTAGTTCAAGTTTAGATAGAAGCAGGAAAAGAAACGACAACACAGTGGAGCTGAATGATTTTACGATGCTACTAAAATGACGAGAGATAAAATAAAACGTACTGTAAAAAGTAAGGTTTGCTAAAAACATTCATGGCTAACAGCTATGCTAATGTCCAGCAGACGAATGTGTGTCATAGCACTGCAACACATTTGCAGAGTGGTTTGACCCAGCAAACATTCCCATTGATTGATTGAAAACCAATCTGTCACAACAGAGCAGAACATGTGTCACTCCACAGGATTTGTTTGTGGAATATGCAAATGATGTTCATTTAAGGAACCAGTGATGAAGACGAGTGAGTGGGTGAGTACTGACCTGTGTCCAGTGGCAGGAAGGAAGTAGACACAGCAGTGGACTCTGCTGTCTGGTATTCTCCTCTTACGGTTCACATGCAGCTCCTCTCTGAGATATTTCTCATACTGCTCGTTGACATACTTCACTATGGGCTCCCAGCTAAGAAGAAGAGCAGTACACAAGAGTCTGTGAGCACATTTGTCCTCGAGGACAAAAAGACTGAATGAAACGTATGAAAGTGCTCGGAGCTTCAGCTGACTCTGAATCTGAAGCTTCTGATCGTGAGACTGTGGTGTCAGTTTGAAATCACTGCTGCCTCCATCAGTAACTTAACACTGGTTATTTTGAGACTTTGACCTCAGTGAGCTAAACACAGCGATGGTTTCCTCTGTGGACTTTGGTGTGGGGAAGTGAGCAGCATACAAACATCAGTTTCCAGCTGAATAAAGTAGCAAAGATACTTACTGTGCGTTATAATCAACATCATTAATCGAAACTCCTGTTGTCTGAAGAGACACGTGTGATCCAGTCCAGCTTCCAGGTCAAAGACCGCGGAGAAGGACAAGATCATATTTTCCATGCTAGTGGGAGACGAGCTTGACTAGCTTGATCTTAGTCAGACTAACGTGTTTGCATGACATTAAGAAAACCAGATTATTGCCGAGTGCAGCAGCCGGACAGCTCTCCGTGTGCGGTGACTCTTTTTCTTCTCTTTCCGCACCTTCTGGTGTTACTTCAGTGAGCAGTAAGAAGTACAGTAGAGAGGAATTACTCCGGACTGGAATGCGCTATGGAAAGTCAAATCCCAAGCAGAGACTTGACCATAATATTCCACCGGAGATCGCACGACCGGTAACAACAAGTTCGACGAGCTATCGGCCACCATCGAGGCGCAGAAAACTGTACGGGACAGCTGCATCATCGCCGTGACGGAGACCTGGCTTCACTCTGGGCTAGCTAATGAGGCTATCATGCTAGCGGGACGCACGGCACATCGAGCCGACCGGACGAGCGACTCGGGGAAAAGCAGAGGTGGAGGACTGACAGGTGGTGTACCACCGCTACAGTGACAGAAACACACTGTTCCCCTGACTCTCTCACACTCAGCATTTGATTATGACTTTTTATATGTCATTAACCTTGTCTCTTTCTCTCCCTAGTTTGTGTCTTTCCTTCCTTCCCTCTCTCTCTCTCTGTATTCTCATCATGCAGGTTGCAGGATCAAGATCCAGTTTCCGAGGCTACGCTCATCGTCACCATTATTATTATTTTGTAAATTAAAAAGTCGAAAAATCAGTAACTGTATAAACTTGTAACCTGATACAGTTGTTGTGTATCTGCTGCTGGTCTCCCTCTCTCTTCTGTCTCTCCCTCATCTCCCTCTTGTCCTTTCTCTCCCCCATTGTCTGTCCCCCACCTCTCCACTGTCCCCCATTTCCTTTTACCCCAACCGGTTGAGGCAGATGACCGCACACCTCTGAGCCTGGTTCTGTCAGAGATTTCTTCTTCTGTTAAGAGGGAGTTTTTTCTCTCCACTGATGCCTAGTGTTTGCTCATTGTGTGAACTGTTGTGGTTCTCTGCTCTCTTTGATGTTATCTATGTACAGTGCCTTGAGATCATGTATGTTATGATTTGGCGCTATACAAATAAAATTGAATTGAATTGAATTGAATTGATTTGGAGTACGTAACACTCAGATGTCGTCCCTTCTATCTGGCCCGAGAGCACACGGTTGTTATGGTTACGGCTGTATACACACCTCCGAGTGCTAATGCTAACGCAGCTAGCTGCGCTCAACAGACAACAGTCTGCCCACCGGGATGGTATCTTCATTGTAGCTGGAGACTTTAACCATGTGGATTTAAGAAGTGTGCTCCCTAGGTTTTACCAGCATGTTACATGTCCAATGCTGTACACCCTGTACACCCATGACTGCACACCAATCCACAGCAGCAACGTCCTCGTGAAATTTGCGGATGACGCCACTGTGGTGGGGCTGATTGATTGAAAACGGTGACGAGACTCTACAGGGAGGAGGTCCGGAACCTCGCTGCCTGGTGCTCCCTCAATAACCTGGCACCCAACTCCTCAAAAACAAAGGAGTTGGTGCTGGACTTCAGGAGAGGGAAGGAGGTTCTTGCTCCTCTTCTCATTGGGGGACACCTGGTGGAGAGGGTCAGTAACTTCAGGTTTCTGGGAATGTACATTTCTCAGGACCTCACATGGGGGACTAACACCAATGCTCTGTAATTTTTGAGGTCACTGAGAAGGGTCAACGTGTCCCGGGACCTGCTGCTGTCCTTCTACAGGTGCTCTGTGGAGAGCATCCTCACCCACAACATCTTGGTGTGGTTCAGGAGCAGCTCTCAGGCTGACAGGAAGGCTCTGGAAAGAGTCAGCAGAGGGAACCACAGGAGTGCAGCTGTCCTCTCTGTCAGACATCTACGACACCAGGTGTCTGCGCAGAGCCACCAGCATCACCTGTGACAGCTCACACCCTGGGCACAGCCTGTTCTCACTGTTGCCCTCAGGAAAAAGGTACAGGTCCATGCAAGCCCGTACCTCTAGGCTTGCGAACACCTTTTATCCAAGTGCAATAAGAGTGCTTAACACTAAGTAACTCTTCCAAACGGTGCATTATTCTTACACTTCGTACCTGTGCAATATACACACCCCACATACATCCACTCTGCTGTACAATGTACTGTATCATATACTGCATATTTCCCTTACTGGCTCCCACTGTAAATACTTGAATACTTTTTTTTTATATATATCCTTCTAATTTTGTCGAAGGTGTTGATGCACTGTTTTGTTCTTTCTTCTTCTACTCTTTTCTCTTCACTTGCACTACTAGAACTGTCCTTCAATCTCGTTGTACACTGTATAATGACAATAAAGGTGATTCTGATTCTGATATTTACAGCCACACTGGTTTAAAAGAGTTCCACACACACACACACACACACACACACACAAGTTCATCATTCAAATTCACTTTTACATTGTGTACATTTGTGAAAAGTCTTAAATGAGTTCTTTATCAGTCCCATGGGGAAGATTCTGCCACTCACCAGTTTTCATTATTGATCTGGTCTCCGAATCCCGGCGTGTCAATCACTGTCAGCTTCATTTTCACACCGTTCTCCTCGATCACTACGGACAAAGAAGGAAAGCCGGAGAACACATGAGCCATCATTGGCTGCTCTGCCACAGCACAATCAAGAAATTAACTAATGAGTCCTGTCTTCACTTGGTCCTCAATGGAAATGAAATGTAGACGATCTTTATCATGAACACTTGACAGTTCAGTAGCAACATAGTAGCAGTGTGTGTTAAATGACAGAGGAGTCTGGTGTGTTTAGTGACAGAGGAGTCTGGTGTGTTTAGTGACAGAGAGTCTGGTGTGTTTAGTCAGAGGAGTCTGGTGTGTTTAGTGACAGAGGAGTCTGGTGTGTTTAGTGACAGAAGAGTCTGGTGTGTTTAGTGACAGAGAGTCTGGTGTTTAGTGACAGAGGAGTCTGGTGTGTTTTGAGTGACAGAAGAGTCTGGTGTGTTTAGTGACAGAAGAGTCTGGTGTGTTTAGTGACAGAGGAGTCTGGTGTGTTTAGTGACAGCACTGCGGATCATGGCAGCCCGTGGCCAAGTGGAAAGGGAACTTGGCTTGTAACCGAAGGGTCGCTGGTTCAAATCCCCACCCGGCCAAAAGGGCTGGGCTGGGGTACCCAACCCCCATTGCTCCCCGGGCGCTACTCAGTGTGGCAGCCCACTGCTCCTAATTCTAGGATGGGTCAAATGCAGAGGAATAATTTCCCTCAGGGGATTAATAAAAAAATAAAATTCTAAATTCATTACGTTACATTTCATCCAAAGAGACTTACAATAAGTGCATTTCAACATTTGGGTACAAACAAGAGCTAGAAGTAAGTAAGTGCTATTTTTTTGTTGTCTGATGTCGTTGTCATCGTTTTTCTGCTCCGGATGTTGATGGAGAGCTCGTTCCGCCGTTTAGGAGCTCGGACAGTGAACAGTCTCGAGTTCTGTGAACGCCTCTGCGATCCTCTCAGTGAGGGGGCAGCAAGTCGGTTTGCCGATGCACAGTGGAGTGGGCGGGCTGGGGTGTAGGTTTTGATCATGTCCTGGATGTAGGCTGGACCGGATAGGATAGGACTTTGGTGAGTTGAAGACCAGTCGAGCTGCTGCATTCTGGATGATCACGAGCAGCGACCGGCATCACAGACCCTGCTGCTGTGTTTCAGTCCAGTGACTCCGGTCATGCAGGAAGTACTGATGTTTTTAATGACCTGATTCTAGTGATCCAGTTACACTGAAAACAACTGCTTCACAAGTCACTAGTCACTCATTTGTGTGTGTGTGTCAAACAAAGTCACCGCAGTGTCATGCAGCCGTGCAGCGATGACTCCGCCCACAAGGGCGATAAGTGACAGAGAGTGAATCAGTGCAGTGAAATACGATTTCCAGCATTAGACAAAGAAGTCTCGTGACAGCCAGAGTTGATATTGTGGTGGTGTCTAAAAATAAGTGAACGTACAGTATAAGCACTGAGTGTGAAACTACACTGGTCAGAGGGCGGTCTCAAATCACTCCTGATGATGCATTCAGGGTCCAGGTCTAAAACGTGTCAAACCCAGCCTCAGAACAAGAATCCATCTTTAAGATGCATTAAAGAGCTCCACAGTGATTTATTATCAACACTGATCTTCATCATTAAAGCAGTGTGAACAGTGCTTTGTGAGCTCCTCCTCACTCATGGTTTGTCCATATTTCTCCAAACTAAACTGGGTTAAGGCTTTCCACGATCTTGTGGGTAACCATGGAAACTCACTTGAGGTCTATTGGTACCCACAAATGTACAACCGTGTGCATGAAGAACATCAGAAATCACCCCGAACACAGTGGGATGTGAGGTTGAGTACACATGCGCGTGACACTGGACTGAAGCGGACTGAAGTGGACCGCAGACAGGTCCACACATGCAGAAATCTGAAGCCGCTCCACGGGTATGCACAACGCAGTCTCAAGGGAAGCGCTCGTGCCAGGTTGTTGGAGAGGAGACTCCAGACTTCTAGTCTTTGGACAATCACAGTGAGAGTCGTGTCCATGCTCCTCGTGGACGTCAAACACAGTCCTTGTAGTTCTCGTCCACTTAGAGCAACTGTGGAATCCAAACTGTAGATGCAGCACTTGTCCCTAATGTGACAAACTGATTGTACTCAGTTCCATTGTAAGTCGCTTTGGATCAAAGTGACCGCTAAGTGACGTGTAATGTAACACACACACACACACACACACACACACACACACACAGGGTCACAGTTGTCTAACTGCATTTCCTGAGGATTTATAGACAGTAAGAAGTTAGTCAGTGCAGATGTCAGTGTCTAACTCCACATTTCAAGCTTTAGGGAAGTTTCCGAGGTCTTTGCCAGAGACTCAGAGATGAAGAGACCTCGCGTCTCTGTTTGTCCCTGAGGCCGCGGTGTTCAACGTGAAAACCCCTCAAATAATGTAGCGTCAGCTGTGGTTTAAAAGAGGAAAACACATCTGAGGTCCAGTTTCATTCTGACACCGTTGTCATGTGGAGGGAAGACGCACATCCTCATCACACCACCTTCACTTCATGAACAGAGAAAATAGATGTGAGGTCTAGAACAACAACTCACTCTTCATATTCATTTAAAGACGAGACCTTTGACTCGAAATGTGCAGATGTTTTCTTATTGAGACAATATCTCTGTCACCTGCATATTGTTGTGACTTATTGCTCTTATTGTGAGAGCAGCACAATAATAAGAGAGGCTGTGTATCAGCTGCAGTGTGTGAATACTGGACATGAAGAGACATCCTCTAACGGTGTCAGTGAGACTGTGTTCAGACGCGTTACTGGACATGAAGAGACGTCCTCTAACGGTGTCAGTGAGACTGTACTCAGACGCGTCACTGGACATGAAGAGACGTCCTCTAACGGTGTCAGTGAGACTGTACTCAGACGCGTCACTGGACATGAAGAGACGTCCTCTAACGGTGTCAGTGAGACTGTGTTCAGACGCGTTACTGGACATGAAGAGACGTCCTCTAACGGTGTCAGTGAGACTGTACTCAGACGCGTCACTGGACATGAAGAGACGTCCTCTAACGGTGTCAGTGAGACTGTACTCAGACGCGTCACTGGACATGAAGAGACGTCCTCTAACGGTGTCAGTGAGACTGTGCTCAGACGCGTCCTGAAGAAGAACAGGAGAGAAGAAACCTGCAGTTTTTGCTCTTGAGTCGTGACCATATTTAGGCGTGTTTTACTGTGAAGTTCAATGTTCAATAGCCGAGTCACACAACACCAGGGTTTTATTTCTGCAGTGTTTCATGTTTTTTCCCGTGTTTTAGTCTAAAGACAAGAATCTGTGCAGTCGAGGACGCAGAGACCAGAGACCAGAGACCAGGAGGGACAGAGAGAGAAACTGGTTCTTCATGTCTCTGGCCTGAGATTTTCTTTGGAAACATTTTCAATAATGAACTCCACACATTAATCACTAATGTGACCTCATGTCACCAACGTCAGTGTAACAATGATTGTTGACAACAAGTGCAATTTAAATGTGACTGAATATTTGTGTGAGTGCTGCAAGGATCGCTGGTCGGGCAGTGAGACGGCTTCACCTGAGGAGGTGAGACACTGACTGGTTTGGGTGAGCCTCGTCTCTCGAGGGTTGTCTTTGATTTGATCTTTTTTTACAGTATGTAGATATTTGAGTTTTTTGTCTCAGGTGCACTCGGGACTCCTGGTCATGAGACCTGGTCTTCTGTCACCTCATCAGTCATTCGCTCTTCACACTGACCAGAGCACATGCAGAGACAGAGGACGACAGAGAGCAGACACATGTCTGGAGATGATCCAGACTTTACTCTGTCCACATACCACAAACCTCTGTGTGTGTGTGTGTGTGTGTGTGTGTGGACGCACCGTGGCTGACTGAGTGCAGCTTCACTGTCTTGGAGATCTCCTCAGTGTGGTTGGGCATGCAAGACCTCCGGCTGACTTTGGACTTGAACAGAGTGTTGATGAGTGTGGACTTCCCCAAACCGCTCTGACCTGCAAACACATACAATATGATGGTGTTCATCAGCTCTGTGTGTGTGTGTGTGTGTGTGTGTGTGTGTGTCCAGATATCCAGAGTGTAATTGTTGATATCTGCAATGTTCTTTTTGACGAGGAAGAATTAAATGACAGATATCTGTAAAACACATCCAGTCTTGCTATTAAATGTCAAACGGCGTGCCATAGTCTGTTGTTGTCTGTTTGATGACGTCGCTTGTTGTCCTTGCACCGGTGCAACATCACGCGACGTATCTTGCTGATGTACCAAACTGCACCAGGACAACGTCCGAGTGACGACAGGACAACGTCCGAGTGACGGCAGGACAACATCTTTCACATGTGATAGTAGCAACATCTGTCCCCTCAGAAAGAATCTTCTCCCAAACAGGGCAGATTAGAACAGAAAGGAGAAACAGGATCAACCCTTCAAAGCTGAGGCCATTGTTTTTTTAGGATGCCAATCTTCACTAAAACCTCACCTGTATGCTGCTTTTTCTTTTTGTTTTGCACATTTTAATTTATATTTTGTTGAATGATGTTTAGTTGATTTTGTGTTTTTTCACAACATCTGTTATATTTTATGTTTTTTTACATTAGTTATTCATTTTACACCTAATTTGGGAATAAATTAATTTAAGTAACAAAAAATCTGAGGAGCCACTCGGGAGCTGAAAGAGCTGGAATTCCCATCACTACACTAAACTGTATCATTAGTGTATCTGTAAAAACACTCATACTAATAACAATATACAACATAAAAATAACTTCCTGTTTTCTGTCAAACTGTCAAAAAGGTCCATAATGTGTCGTGTGTGTGTGTGTGTGTGTGTGTGTGGCAGGAAAGAGTAAAACCACTTCCTCCATAAAATCACACTTCCTCTTCCAAAATGAGCAAACACACACACACATGCATGCACGCACGCACACACGCGCACACACACACGCGCACACACACACACACACACACACGCACACGCACACACACACACGCACACACACACACACGCACGCACGCACACACACACACGCACGCACACGCACACACACGCACACACACGCACACACACACGCACACACACACACACACACACGCACACACGCACGCACACACGCACGCAAAGCTGATAGCATTAGCCTGCAATGTTAGCTTTGCACAATTAAAGGTTTGAAGCAGCTTTGAGTGATGAAGACTAGAAAAGCATTTATTTACCTTTATTATATAACATACTATTATTTTACACGTCGTGATAAGTGTTGTTTAGTTAAGCTAAGCATGAGTATCTCTGTGAATGTGTGTGGCGTGAGGCCTTTTTAAGGCTTGGTTTAAGGGATAGGGTTAAAATCAGGTTTAGGTTAAGGGTTAGGATTAGGAATGTAGTTGTGGTGCTTAAGGTAAGGGTAAGAGGGAGCGCCTTATGTCTACACTCACCGACCACCATGATGTTGAACTCAAAGCCAGCCTTCATCGTCTTCCTCTTCATCTGCTCCAGCACTGCCTCGATGCCCACGTAGCCGAACAGGTCCTTGCCTCGGATGAAGCTCACCTGCTGACCTGGCACACACTGATAAAACTCTGCCTCCAGCTCCACCTTCATCTGCTCTTCTTTCTTCATCTCTCCATTTTCCACTTCCTCCTCCTCCTGGACCACCACACACACATCCACAACGTTCTCCTCTCTTGGCTGCTCTCCACTCTTGCCCTCGTCTTTTGGCTCTTGTCCCATGATGCTCCTCTCCTTCTCCTCCTCCTCTCTCTCCTCCATCAGGGCGAGGGGCTCTGTCTCCGGCTCTGCAGCTGTTTCTGTGTTTGGAGAAAGAGACGACGATCAGTGAGGAGCTCTCTCACACACACACACACACACACACACACACACACTCACACACACACACACACACACACACTTTGTCCATGTGGACAGTTTGTGTTGCTCTCTGCTCACGATCACCTCGTTGTCTAACTTCAACATCTTCGTCCTCGTTCAACATAAACAAAGTTTCGCCGAGCGCATGCACACGAGCCTGAGACTGCGGGTTAGCGTCAGTGTAGCATCCACACTTTGTCTTCACCATCATTTGTATTTGTATTCTTTCATGAGGAACTCAAGCCTGTCTCCCACACACACACACCAGTATGTTTATGACATGACAGAGAGACAGAGTGAGAGAGAGAGAGAGAGAGAGAGAGAGAGAGAGGGTGAGAGTGAGGGAGAGGCTGATTGCTTGTGTCAGTCCACATGGTTTAATCAGCTATAAATATCTATCTGTTAAAGCATTGGAACAGAACTAATCCTCACAGTGGGGACAGTTCAGCGCAGACCGACACGGTCTCTGTGATGCAGCAAGTGTTTTGTGGTTAGTTGACCTGGTTCAACCGAGGTCCTGGTGTGGAGTTTCATGTTCTCCCCAGAGCTTAAGTGGACCCTCTAAACTGAAGATGGGAGTTAACGTGTGAGTGAGTGAGGACAGGGTGTACCCCACCTTTCACCCCACGACCCTCATGTGGAGGATAAAGCAGTAGACAATGAATGAATGAATGAATGAATGAATTAAAATCAAAGCAGCAGTACTGTGTTAACTTCTGCAGTGGCTGAACTTTGACTACAAACACCATCACACCATCTAGAGAAGCAGCAGCAGCAGCAGCAGCAGCAGCAGCAGAAGCAGCAGCAGCAGCAGCAGCACCAGCACAGCAGCAGCAGCAGCAGCAGCAGCAGCAGCAGCAGCAGAAGCAGCAGCAGCAGCAGCAGCAGCAGCAGCAGCAGCAGCAGCAGCAGCAGCAGCAGCAGAAGCAGCAGCAGCAGCAGCAGCAGCAGCAGCAGCAGCAGCAGCAGCAGCAGCACCTTCCACACCCATCCTGGCTGAGTGATGTGTGTATCACTCATGTGTTAGTCACGGCTGGAAATCACACGGTACAATGCACGATACCAATAATATTAATAATCAATATATGGCAAGTAGGGATGTTCGATATTGGCTTTTTTACCGATACTCGATATGTCAATATTGTCCAACACTTCATTTCCGATTTATGGTCACATCACGTATCTCCTGTTGGTGCTTAAGCCTCATAAACGCCACCTGCAGAGTGTTGATGAATGAACAATACTTTGATATTTATATATAATGTTATTATTTTCACATTTTAAATGTTAACTTAATTTATTCATTTATGTTTATTAAAATATACAGCACCATGTGGAAAAGTATAAATATGTACACATATATGTATACATAGATGTATATAATATATGTGTACATATACATATCATCACTTAACGTACATTTCCCCGCCATCTTCCTGCCGTAAACTCCCTGTTCTTCACTGATTTGAGCAGCGCTGCTCAAGTTTACATGAGAGCTCCTTCATTTGTTATTAGAATATTGATATTTGACCTGGTACATCGATGACGGTATTGCAGGAGTCATTTTATTATTATTATTATTGTTATTATTACATATTATTACATTTAACACATTCAACACATTCAAACTGGAGAAAACCGAGTTCAAACGAAGAAGAAAAAGATCGTTCTGTTTCCGTGTGGATTGTCGTCAACTGAACTCTCTTGCCCGTCGGTTCATTGATGTGTGATGTAAACACAATATTAGAGATGTGTGTATCCATCAATATTCTGCGTCAATGTTTAATCCCTCGTTAAGGCCTCGTTGCATTTAAACGTCTTTCTTTCAGTACTTCCTGTCCAGGAGAATTTTATTTCAGCTAATCAATCCTGAAACAGCTTGTAAATTCTCTTTCCTTAGGTCCAGCACTCGGGTGTTTTGAACTGTCTTTATTTCAATTCTTCAAACAAACAACTGTGATCATTATGTTAAACTTATTTACAGTGTACAGATGAAAATGGGCTGCATTGCCGAGCAAATAACACACAACCACACACTTCCCTCACAAAATGAGGCAGAAATGGCTCCACTACATTTCTGCAACACTGTCAATAAAAACGTGGCTCCGCCTTTCAGACAGTTCCTCCAATCACCACGCAGAAGCCCAGCGTCCGCACCCGTCCACAGAGAGAAGCTGAGCTTCCGTGGAAGTGACGTCATTGCCACGTTCGTACAATCACCGTGGACATTCTGTGTCGTCCCATAGAGAACAGTTGAAGCTGAGCTTCAAGAGGTTTTTTCCTATTTAGCATCTTTAGCATCATCGTGTAACACGTTACACGTAACACGTTACATGTAACACGTTACAGGTAACACGTTACACGTAACACGTTACACGTAACACACTCCCGAGCAGCTTAGTTTGTCTTCACTTGGTACAGCCACGGGACAGCATTGTTGCCTTGGCTACAGCCATGATTACAGTAAATCAGGGTAAATGGGTGTAACCCTTCTCAACACATGCTCTGAGATGTCAACCAATCAGATTAGGGAGGGAGTTTTGGGACATGAGCCAAGGGGTGAAATGTGCTGTGTTTTGCAGTGAGGCAGAAAAGAGGCTCTGCAGCAGTTTACAACATTACAGTCAGTGCACCTGTTCTAAAGCCCCACATGAAAACCATGCACTTGCACACGGCCAAATATGGAAACTGGAATAAGTGAGAACAGAAACACACACACACACACACACACACACACTGCAGCGGTCACGGGGTTCAAAACAAAGCAGAAGTTCCAGCACTTTCAGTGAACGTCACTTTCACACGGCAGTAGCAACTGAGATTCAACAGTAACAAACCAGCTGAGGCCTAACAGCCCCCCCAACCCCCATTCTGACCGCCAAAGTGGACCATTCCTGTCAGCCCTCATTGTTCACCCTGAAGACTGAGCGTACCCCACTGCACCCATGGAGAAGGAGAGAAACAAAAAAATCCTACCTCCTCTCATCCACAGGAGCCAGCTGTGCGACTCCCTGATTGGTCAGTGAAGACTTCTCTGAAAGACCGAGTGGAACGAGTTTATCTGTTGCCTTAACTTCTCTTTCTGCAAAGTTTATCTGCAGTGATGGTCCTGCACTCTCTCTTTCCCTCTCTGACCGCCTCTGTCCCTCTCCCTGATGTCTCGAGCGAGAGAGAGCGAGAGGGAGGGAGGGAGGGAGGGAGGGAGGGAGGGAGGGGGTGTGTGGCTGCTAAAAGAAGCTCCAGGAACGATTCACATGCAAATGGCCCAAGCAGCTTTCACTAATCCTAGAGAGGAGGAGGAGATCACCCCTCCCTCCCTCCCTCCACAGGAAGTGGCTGAGCTGCCAGTCAATGTGGGATAGAGGTGGACATATACAGTAGCACTGCCACACACACTAACTGCAGCTCTACAGCGTCAATTTCTTTACTAAAATCTACAAACGACCTCTTTTTAGTGACCACAAGTCAACAGTGTTTTTAAAAGACTTTTTAAAACTGTATTTTTTATTAACTAAAAAACAGTCGGGATGGCTCGCTATCACTTTTGCGTGTCCGATACTGATACTGATATCACAACCTTGAGTATCTACCAATACCAATATCAGTCCAACAGAATC
Organism: Solea senegalensis; assembly: GCF_019176455.1. NCBI lineage: Eukaryota > Metazoa > Chordata > Actinopteri > Pleuronectiformes > Soleidae > Solea > Solea senegalensis. The sequence goes on along the minus strand of NC_058038.1, from coordinate 20,581,376 downwards.
ATTTTACACCAATTAAACGATGAATTAACGACACATTTGTGCTGATTCTCCAACAGCGTAACAAATATTCCTTTCCCGTAAAGATCAAATACGACTCAGGAAAATGCTGAATATTAATATATTTCATTTTTTATTTCTCTCTGATTTTGACCAGTATCAGATCAATACTGATGCCAAGTACCGTATCAGCTCATCTCTAAAACATAAGATATGAGATTTTAACCTATTAGCATCACATAATCTCAAAAGCTATTATTTGACTGGTGCTGCACAAATAAGCAGAAAATAATAAGAAAATGTAATAAAATAAAGACGCCAAAGTGTAAATTTGTTAAAGTGTAAATGTTTTTTAAAAAAGGATAAAACATAAATAATAAGTAATGGAAATAGAAAGGATCTTTACTTTCATTAAACAACCGACATTGCAGACACAGGGAGAACATGCAAACTCCACACAGAGAGGGCATCGAACCCACCACATTCCTGCCGTGACGCAACAGTGCTAACCACTGATCCACCACGGCACCGAGGTGAAATGATGTAAAATGAGTAAAAAGAAGGAATTCACCTCAACTCCAACATGTTTGACCCATTAAATTAAATTAAAGCCACAGGTTTTCCACGGCTTCCTCCCACTGTCCAAAAACATGCAATGTGGGGATAAAGGTAGATTAGTCACTCTAAATTGACCATAGGATAAAGCAGTAGATAATGGATGGAGGGATAAAAAAATAACCTTTTAGTTATTTTCTATTTTTATACTTTGGTTGCAGACACACAGGGAGACAGGTGTTAACACCTTGGTCACTTTATGAGTGCGTGGCCTCTGGTGTGAAGCTGAGGTATTTCAAAAATAATATTGAAAGAAGAGCAGACTTCCTTCCACAGGAAGTGGCTGCCCGGCCAATCAGTGAGGAGCTGCCACATCACACTCACTGCAGCTTCTAATTGTGCCAGTTTCATCACAGAGGAGCTCAGAGTTTAAAAACCTCATTCGTGCTGTTTTTCATCAGCATTTTAAATAAGATATGACGATCTGTCCGTGCTGTTACATTATTGCACCAGTTCACAGGACTAGAAGGTCACGTGACTCCACCGGTACTGGATTCAAGATCTAAGAGTTGACTGTGCTCTTAAAAGCCACAAAATAAGAACATATGCAAATATCTATTATTTTAGAGGAGCTCAGGATGAAACATATGCACATGCTAACATGGTGGTTGGTACTTTAGCACATGTTCTCTCAAAGTGAAGGTAGACTTCCTGTGACCCTCGACATACAGCCCACTGTGTGTGAAGTCTTTGGTAGTCTTGATGACCACTCACAGCTGCTCGTGTAAACTACAGTCCACACACGCCGCCGGCAAGTGTCTTGCCCAAGGACACAACGGCATGTAGACTAGCGGAGCCGGGAATTGAACCTTCGAGTTGAAAGACGACTCGCCCTACCACTGAGCAAACGGCACTGAATGTAGCTGAGAAAACAGTGTGTAGTGTGAAGCTACAGTGTGTAGTGTGAAGTTACAGTGTGTAGTGTGAAGCTAGTGTGTAGTAGTGTGAAGTCACTGTGTGTAGTGTGAAGCTACAGTGTGTAGTAGTATGAAGTTACAGTGTGTAGTAGTATGAAGTTACAGTGTGTAGTGTGTAGTGGTATGAAGTTACAGTGTGTAGTGGTATGAAGTTACAGTGTGTAGTAGTGTGAAGTTACAGTGTGTAGTGTGAAGCTAGTGTGTAGTAGTGTGAAGTCCCTGTGTGTAGTGTGAGAGCTACAGTGTGTAGTAGTATGACAGTGTGTAGTAGTATGAAGTTACAGTGTGTAGTAGTGTGAAGCTACAGTGTGCAGTGGTGCATGAAGTTACAGTGTGTAGTAGTGTGAGATTTTGGTGTGTAGTAGTATGAAGTTACAGGGTGTGTGGTGAGTAGTAGTGTGAACAGTGTACAGTGTGTACAAGTTACAGTGTGTAGTGTGAGGATTCAGTAGTGTGAAGTTACAGTGTGTGGTATGAAGTTACAGTGTGTAGTAGTGTGGTTACAGTGTGTAGTAGTATGAAGTTACGGTGTGTAGTGGTGTGAAAGTTACAGTGTGTAGTGTGATTTACAGTATTGTAGTAGTGTGAATTACAGTGTGCTAGTATGAAGTTACAGTGTGTAGTAGTGTGAAGTTACAGTGTGTAGTATGAAGTTACAGTGTGTAGTAGTGTGAAGTCACTGTGTGTAGTGTGTAGTTACAGTGTGTAGTAGTGTGTAGTTACAGTGTGTAGTGTGAAGCTACACAACTACGTCATAGTACAGCTAACAGAACTACACACTCTCCTCTACATCGAACAGTAAAAGGAGTCCATACACTGTGCGACTGTTGGTGTTGTCGTTGATGATGATGTTGTTGTTGATGATGTTTTTGTTGTTGATGATGATGATGATGTTGATGATATTTGTTGCTAAGTCGTTGATGATGATGTTGTTGATGATGATGTTGTTATGTTATTTGATGTTGTTGTTGTTGATGATGATGTTGTTGATGATGATGTTGTTGATGATGATGTTACTGATGATGATGGCGTTGTTGTTGATGATGATGATGTTGTTGATGATGATGTTGTGTTGTTATGCGTCATTGTTGTTGATGATCTTGTTGTTGATGATCTTGTTGTTGATGATGTTGATGATATTTGTTGTTGTTGACGATGATGATGTTGTTGATGATGATGATGTTTTTGATGATGATGGCGTTGTTGATGATGATGTTGTTGTTGTTGTTGTTGATGATGTTGTTGTTCTAAATCATTTGTTGTTCGATGATCTTGTTGTTGATGTTGTTGTTGATGATGTTTGTTATTGATGATGATGATGTTGTTGATGGCGTTGATGATGATGTTGTTGATGATGATGTTGTTGATGACGTTGATGATGATGATGATGTTTGTTGATGATGTTGGCCGCGTTGTTGATGATGATGTTGTTGATGATGATGATGATGATGATGATGATGTTGCTGCTGCTGATGATGATGTTGTTGTTGATGATCTTGTTGTTGTTGTTGATGTTGTTGTAGTTGATGATGATGTTGTTGTTGTGATGATTGTATTGATGATGATGTTGTTGTAATGCTTGTTGATGATGATGATGTTGTTGTAGATGGTTGTTGATGATGATGATGTTGTTGTCGTCGTTGTTGATGATGATGTTGTTGTCGTCGTTGTTGTTGTTGATGATGTTGTTATTGCTCACACAACTGCCTGGTGTTTTGAGTAGAAACTTTTCCTGGTGTAGAGTACATACACGCACACGCACACGCACACACATGCACACGCGCACGCGCACACACACACGCGCACCCATTCATACCCATTCACACGCTGTGTGCAAGTGTCTTGCCCAAGGACACATTGGCATGTAGACGAGCAGAGCCTGGAATCGAACCCACAACCTTTCATGTAGTTAGCCAGATGCTGCTCACCTGTGCAGCACAACTTTCTGACTTTCTACTTGGCCAGAGAAAGTCAGAAAGTTTGGTCAGAAAGTTGCTCGATTTGTCAGGACTCGAGCTAAAAAATGAATATGGCAACAAAGTCACTGCTGCCAGAGATAGAAGAAGAATGGTGACAAAAGGTTCTAACTCAACATGGTAACAACTAGCCAAATGCTAAACTGAGAGCCTCCTGGAGGAAAACCCACTTGACTGCTCGCGCTCAGTGTCGTCATAGTGACTGTAGATCATGCATGACACATGAACAGCAACCTTAGTGTTTTCCTTTTCAACTCTGCCAACATATGACAATAAACCAATAAACTAACCCTACACTTATGTTATCATTGATCTCACTTTCATTTCCACAATAAATATGACAGGGTTATTTTCTGTCACACGGTCACTGCTCATATTTCCAATAACCATTTCATTTCTCTGTACATGCCTGCACAGCTGACAAGCTAGGAAACGAGTTTTCACATGTTTAGCTCTGAAAAAATAACACACAACACAAGTGTCTGTCTGACTAACACACAACACAAGTGTCTGTCTGACTGACACACAACACAAGTGTCTGTCTGACTGACACACAACACATTTACAGGGACTGACACAGGAAGGAGAGAGCGGTTTTACCTGGTGTGGAGCGCCTGCAGTCAGCAGTGACACATGTATACAACTGGGCAGGATGTCCTTTCACTGCCTGTGTGTGTGTGTGTGTGTGTGTGTGTGTGAAGGGGCGTGGCAGTGTGTGCCAGTGTGTGTGAGTGTGTATCAGTGTGTCAGAGGATGATGCATTTCCTGACCTGTGGGGGAAACTGTTTCCTGGTTAAAACTTCTGCTGGCTCAACAATAACAATATACTGTGAGATAACTTTTATGATATATCTATATACTCTCTTTCTCTATATGTATACACATATATATGTGTATACATATATATGTGTATACACATATATACATATATATACATATATGTATATATATATATATATATATATATATGTGTATATATACACATATATATATACATATATGTATATATATATATGTGTATATATACACATATGTATCGCTGTGACATTCAGCATCCTGAGTTTCAAATTCAGGATAAAAAGTACAAACAACTTTCTATCACTGCCGTTTGATAGAAGAAAAGCTTCGTCTTATATAAGTCGGAGCTGAGCGGCCGAACGTCGCCATAAAACACCAAAGACAGGAGCTGGTATGAGAAGAAGGAGTGGCTAACTGGTTGCACTCAGACCAGCGCCATCAGTGGTGATATGTGGTAACTGCACATCACTACTGGACTATGTTACCACAGTCTGATTACTGATTATATATACATATATATATATATATATATATATATGTATATATATATATATATATACATATATATACAGTATGTTGTGGCTGCACCGTCCTTCCACAGAGTGAATGTGAGAGCTGCAGTTTCTTATTTTATCTCTCAATCATCCACATAATAAACCCTTTCAAAATAAGGGTTTACCATCAGCCGTCACATTTTCTTCTAATGGACTTACTTTGTGCTGCTAGAGTAACGTGTTAAGGCTCGTGCAGTGACTAACGCAGGCATCGTGTTTCCCTAAAAACCAGACATGACAAACACACTGATTATAACTTACTATCTAAAACTCGTCATCTACAAATCTGCGTACAACAACACACACCAACACATCAACAGTTTCTCGTTGATGTGCATAGTTGTGCAACCACAGTGACATGATGTCAAGACTGGAGACATGTCTGCCACTCCATTACAGATGGTATTTCCATAAGAGAAGACTCCATGCAGTACCTGCTTATTCCAACTCAGTGGAGGCACATCACAGCATGTCTTCCACAAACTGAGGACAAAGCAAACGCCATAATAATAATAAACCGTCTGCATTTACATCAGCGGCGTTCTCGTCTTGATGACGGCTGTGTGTTTCCCGTGACACGCGCCATAGCTTTGTGTCTGACAGGGTGGGGGCGTGGCATCACGCTGGTCGTGATGTCGGCCAGCCAATCAGCTCAACCCTACTGTACACTAATAATAAGAATACTTTTCTGCATTGTTTTCTGTGATTGTTCCAGAATGTGCATCACCTAAATCTATGAGTTCACTAGTGAACTCTGCTGCACCTGGGTTAGCTGTGGATTACAAAAGCCCAAAAAAGGAAAATATTGAAGGAATAGTAAGAATTGAACAACATATACATCATATTTCTGTCAACAGTCAAATATTCTGTGTTTTGTTGTTTTTTTTACTGTAACCCTGTGTGAGAAACGGAAAAAGAAAGTATGTCCACGTCTTTAGGTGACCTTTAACGCGTTAGCTGACCCCTGACCTGGAGATTCTTCCTTAGTCTTCATTATTCAGACCATGTGATGAAGACTCTCACTTCACACAGACACGCCCCCTCGCAGTGCAAGACTTAAGAAAACACAAAAGCCTCCGTCGTGCTAACGTTACCAGCGCTTCATTGAGAAAGAAGCACAAAGACATTTCTCTCGCTGCAAAATAAGACGTTTGATAGAAGAAAAGCTTCGGCTTATAGAACTCAGACCCGAGCAGACGAGCGTCGCCATGAAGCAGCAAATGAAAGACAGAGGGAGGAGTTACACTGGCTGTTTCTCCAGGAGCTGCTAGGACAAGAAGGACAAGAAGGACTGGCTGACTGTTGCACTCAGTCCAGACGCTGGACACCAACACACAAGGACACATATGAACCAACCAGTGAGAGTGTTTAAGGACAGATGGACACAATTCAAATGTCTGAAAATAGGCAACAAAAACTTGTTGTTGGGTTTTATTTTCATGTCAGTCAATCTTTTCAAATAATGGTATCAGGCATGAGAATGGTGCTCTGGCGTGTCCTAGTGGTCATATGTGGTAACTGACTTGCCAATAATTAACAGAGTTACTGGGTCTGTGCACACACACGCACACACACACACGCACACGCACATACACACACACGCACACGCGCATACACACACACACACACACAGAAGTAGGTTTATGACTCGTCTGTTGATAACATGAGTTATTTCTTCATCTTTCTGGCTCTCCCTTATCAACAATAACAACAATCTCCCTTATCTTCTCTTCCTCACCCTAAGTTTAGTCATCACCAAACTGTGTGTGTGTGCGCGCGTGTGTGTGTGCGTGTGTGTGTGCGTGCATGCGTGCGTGTGTGTGTGTTTGATGAAGGCACCTCGATAATACATACAAACTAAAGGGCTGCTCAACTTGTAGATAACTTATGTCAAGTTATGTCAAGTTATGTCAAGACTGGTTTTGAACAGTCGTATCTCCACCAAACCTGAGTCCTGTGTGACCTTTTATTCCATTTCTTCACAGCTTACTACAGACATGTCATCTGCACACACACACACACACACTAACCCAGTACACAAGTACATACGTCTCAAACCTTTCAATTTACGTTGAAAATGTTAATTGTGGTGTTAGAATTTTTGGATTAAGTACAAAGAATGAACTGTGCTTTGAAGTGAGTGAAGCTGAAGAACTGTAAAGAGGCTGCTGTGATGTCGTCTATGAGAATCAAAAAAAGCTAATAGAACTTTATCAGGCATCTCCGCTGATACAGTGTGGTACAGATGCACTGAAATAAAAGTGCATGATATTAACATGAATATACAAAGGAGAGAAAGATGTCAGCAAGTCCCAAAACATACGACAACAGAAGCGCTCGGGTCTGTGGGAGCGCTCGTTCTCGACTTAATTGTTACTTTATTAAAAGACTTAAACACGCTCAGATGAGTCTTGGGTTATAACATCTTCCCTGCGAAATTCGGTGCAAATTAATCTTGGTGTGCTGATCCAAGTTTCACCTCAGGGGGCGCTATAGAGCCCTTGAGCAACGAACGGGTCCAGGAACTATGCCGATATCGCATTTTCGGCAGACCTGAAGAGTTTTTATGCAAAAATGAGCTCAAAGCCACGGATATAATAATAATAATAATAATAATAATAATAATAATAATAGTAATAATAATAATAATTATAATAATCTGAAGGGTAACGACAGGTTCCTCACACAAATTTGTGCCAGGAGCCGTTTAGGCCCCTGCTGTTCATGACTCGGGCCCTAATATTAATAACAACAACAATAACAACAATAATAATAATAATAATAATGATAACAATACTACTAGTAATAATAACTGCATGATTATTATCATGATGACAATAATAATAATGATAAAAATAATAATAACTGATGGGTACAGACAGACGGTTTATAAACAGTGGACGTGGTCTTCCAGTTCTCCCTATAGGACCAATGTGGATGTAATGATGGATTGAATGACCACCAGAGGGCGACTCAGTAGAAGTAACTGTTTGAATGTGCAGCTGTGGAGTTAATGTGAATGTGTGAGTGTCAAATGTGTCGATCAAAGTGCATGAACACTTCTCTGCTGTGACACCACATGCTACACATTTACTACACATTTACTACACATTTACTACACATTTACTACACATTTACTACACATGCATATCAGTGCACATGGACATGGTTTTTCCCACTGCACTCCACAGGGAATTAGCTCAGTTATACTTGTGGTTGTGTGTCTTTAATCAGACGGATCCAATAACTGACTCTGCCTCTCACCATCTCTTCATCTTTTCTCCCTCCCTGTCACTCGTCTTCTCTCTTCCCTCTACCGTCCTCAGTCAGTTTGAAACCCGAGGGATTAGTGGGATTAACCCAAGTGAATGCTGTCCCCCTGAGGCCAAGCAACACATTACAAGGACCTGCCCTCATGTGTGAATCTCCCAGGAGACAAGATAATCATTCAGGATCAAAGCAGTTATGTAGATGAGGGCGGGGCTGGTCAGGGTGAAAGGTCAAACAGGGTGTGAACATTCTGTCTGGACCTGCGTTCATCACCTCTGATGATTATTGGATTCACCTCTAAAAGTAAGACAGTCTTTAGTTGATGTCTGACTCGATGCTGAGGATTTTTCAGACGCGTGCTCCTCACATACAAACACAAGTGTGTGTGTCTTTGAGTGTGTGTGTGTGTCTGTGTATGTGTATGTGTGTGTTTGTGTGTGTGCAACACTAAGGATTATTTCCACACCTCCTGCTTTTGATTGACAAAGCCAAAGGGCGGTCATGTTAGGTCAACGATACAGATTGAAAACAAATCTCAGCTCAGCCACGCTGCAGGCCACACACACACACACACACACACACACACACGCTGCTCACTGTGTGTGTGTGTGTGCCTCACAGCAGAAACCTGTCTTCCTTCACACATGGCTGAAGTGAGCGAGTGAGACACGTCCATAATGAGACCTGTTCTTCTTCTGACCCTGGAGTCTAACATTCTCTGTACAGAGAGTTTGAAGCTGCTGCTGCTGCTGCTGCTGCTGCTGCTGCTGCTGCTGCTGCTGCTGCTGCTGCTGGGACTTGTACTAACCAGCCTCTAACAGCAGTGAGGCAAACATGCATGAAACGAGATATCCCTCAGCAGCAAGAGCTGAAAAAACGAGTGGAACATGTGGGAGGACTGTCCTCTGCTGCTCCTTCTTCATCACCTCTCCTCTACATGAGTGTGGGACATATCTGGACATTCAACCTCAGCTGACATAGGATGAAGGACGGGGAAGACCTGTGCAGAGATGGACAATCATTCACTCATACACACACACACACATGCACACACACACACACACGCACATACACGCACACACACCATCGGTCAATTTATGGTGCTTTTGATTTTCCGTGTGCTCATTGACTCCTACTTTCACCTTCACCCTCTCATGTCACATCCCTCCTTCACCCCTTCACTGACGGTTACTTTCAAACTTTTCTCTGGTGTGTGTGTGAGCCTCGCTGAGATCATCTGAACTGACCGTCACTTCGATGAAGGCCGTGTTTTTCATGAGAAGTCTTTTCATCTTTCATGTTTTTGACATGAAACCGTTCCCTTCAAGCTCTTTGTGTCTCCATTACTGTCTGTCCTCCAGTGTGAGTGTGAGTGTGTGTGTGTAGGCTCAGCTAATCTTATCCGATACAGGAAACACATTTCAGGGGCCTTGAACCAAACAACTGGACAGGAAACCGGGATCTAATCTGAGCTGGAAGGACAAAACGAGACCAGCAGAGAGGAGGTTCCCTCACAAAAACATGTGATTGGCTGCTTCCTTCATCTGCATTGTTCATACCAAACTCCCCTGACTGTCACAAGTAACACAAACACTCCAAGAAGAGCATGAACACCTAATCCTGAGTTAACTATGACATCAATGCGATTAATCCTGAGTTAGC
>NC_058038.1:20514099-20571487 GCF_019176455.1 Solea senegalensis | reverse complement strand
CATTAATGCGTTTAATCGTGAGTTAACTATGACATTAATGCGATTAATCCTGAGTTAACTATGACATTAATGCGATTAATCGTGATTAAATATTTGAATCGTTTGACAGCACTAGTTAAAATATAGACAGCTACAAATGTTAAGGAAGTTGACGATGGACATAGCGGTGTGAAGCAAAACAGGGAAGGAAAGAGCTGAATAAAGTTGTTGTTTATCTGTCTCTCTGCATCTCACTATCATCTCATCCATGTTCAAAACCATGAAGACGGTGATGCATGAAAGACTTCGGTAAACAGATGGAGGAATGTTTGAGAAGATACGATTGGGGAAGGAGATGAAGAGTCCGATATGAAACATCATTTATAAGATGACGGGAACACAGAGAACAATACATGTGTGTATTCAGTACAATGACCGTGAAGTGCTTTCCTACGTTAACGTCACGATTTGAGAACATTCAAGAAGCTTCATTTGATTATTTATTTTTGTTCCTCGGTGTTTCTGCAGCAGCAGCCGCAGAGGACGAGACCCTGCGGCTGCTGCTGGGTTTTCATTCTTTATACGGGAAACAAACCTCGAAGTAAAGCACAGCCAAGATCAAAACAATCATTTCACTGTGAGCAGCCATTATGGCACATTAGCCTGTTATTAACACTGAACACAGGCGACATGCGCTCTCATCAAACTGCTGCCAAAAATCCAGCTGCACGTTCACAGAGTCAGTGAGTGTGTGTGTGTGTGTGTGTGTGTGTGTGTGTAAAAATGAGCGAGTGAACGCTACTGAATGAACTTTGGAAAGCGCTCCTACTCCTCATTTCTTTTCTGAATTCTTATTTTCTATGTTTAACACAAAACTGAACAAAGAACTCAATGCTGAACTGTGGATCAATGAAAACGACTGAAAACTTCAATATTAGCCTCAATATTTAACAGAGAATTGTGGTGTATTTAACAACAGCGCTGCTCAACGCCTGTGATCACCAGCGACGAGCTGCATCACAAACCCTGAGTCAGACTGAGTCAACAGATCTATTTAATGACGTCATTCTAATGATTCAGTACATCGAAAACAACTGCTTTACAAGTCACTAGTTTGTGTGTCGCGTCTAAAACTAAGTCAGGGCAGTTTCATGCAGCTGTGATGACCCCGCCCACGTTGAAGAGGTACTATATTGTAATGGAAAACCAACTTGCTGGCAGATTCCACTCATCCAGCTGGCTGCTGGCTTCTTCTCTTAGGTCCAGGTTGATGTCAGGAGTGGGAACTTTGGCACCTGCACAGAGAGGCCAGGCCAACTTAAGTCCGACTCCGGTCCGACTGAACAGACATGTAGTCTGTTTGTGCTCAGACAGTGAAAGGAAGCACTGAAAGAAGTGCAACTGCAGTGGTTGTTGTTGTTGTTGTTATTATTATTATTATTATTATTATCATTATGTGAAGACCATGTAATCCAGATGACAGAACTCAAAGCTGGATCACCATGAAAAGGAGTCAAGTTGATTCTTTGGTGTGATCGACAATGGAGAACACCTTTGGAGAATAGGTGTTTGAGTCAGAGACGGAAGAGGAACAGGAGAAAGAGCACAGGTCAGAGGTCATAGGAGGACAGTTACAGTCCTCCACCAAAGACGTTATGTTTCCGCTCGCTTGTCAGAACTTCAGAATCTCCTGAAAGAGGGAACCAATCACCAAGCTCTGTGATTGGCATCCCAGCATCTCATCAACTGACATTAAAGTTGGAGTAAAACCAGGCAGAACATCCCATCAATCCATGGTAAAATAACAACATGTGATTGCACAGCTGGCCTTTTACCAACAAACCCTCCCTCCTGATGACGGATGTGTGTATAATGCGGTATGTTAACGTGTCAATGACAGCGATGTCAGTAGTCCTCATGCAAACCAAAAACCTGGTCTTTACGAGGAACAATCTCATTTCTAAGGAACTGGTTATTTTTAGGACTAAACTTTTAATTGTGGTTAGGTTAAGGTTAATGTTAGGCATTAACTGGTGATGGTTAAGGTTAAGGATAATGCTTTGATTAGGCTGTCCAAATGAGTGGAAGTCAATGCAGTGTCCTAAAAAGAATAGCTGCACAAACATGTGTGTGTGTGTGTGTAACAAACGATGACATGTAGCTTCCTTCTCATGTGTAGCTGAGTCAAGGTTCACAGCTGGCACACCTAGTGAATCTGTTTCCTGTAGTATTGACTTTCAGGTTTGTGAAGCTATACTTCTCGGGGCACTGTATTGACAGCCTGAACACAGCCTTATCCCTAACCTTAACCATCACCAGTTCATGTCTAACCTCACCACAATTTAAACCTTAACCCTAAATTTAACCTGTTCCTCAGAAATGAGGATCTGCCTCATCAGGACCAGGTTTTGGTTATGTTGGTTATGAGGACTAAAAAGGTTGGTGTTGATCCCAGAAAAGGTCTGAAAGAGACAACACACACACACACACACACACACAAAAATGGAAACTAGAATTGTGTGACAAGTGTTTCATAACATGTTTTCCATGTTCCTGGAGCCAAAGTTTCCAGGCACCAACAGAGGTTCCTGTAGCATGTTCAGACAGATGGATGCTTGTTATGTTTGCTGATAACAAACATATATATAATATACATGATTCCTGTAACATCAGTGTATATGATGGATTATTGGTGTGTCTGCCCACTACTACCACAGACTGATTCAAATCTCTGAGGAACACTGGTCTATATTACAGATGTGTTACATTACTGCAAAAAAACATTACTGATATCCATCCATCCATGTTCTACTGCTGTATCCTCCACAGGAGTGGGTGCTTTGCCAATCTCAGCGGACATAGGGCGGTTTGGCGGTCTATCAGAGGCCATCCTGAGCAGTCCTGATTCCATCTAACTTTTTTGTGTATGTTTGCATATGTTATTGGCTTACCTCTAAAATTCCACCAGCCCTTTTTAGGATTGTCTCATAAAACACACGGCACACGCATACACAGCTTTTTAAAGAACACGGTAAAACCACCTTACCTTGAAGACTCTTGCCTTGTTTCCTTGAGGCCATGGGTATGGTCATAGCAGGACGCCCAACTGCAGATGACCACTGACCATTACTCTGGGTCACAGCTGCATCTGTGGCGTCAGCATCAACAGCTCGAGAGAACGAGGCAATCCTCTGTAAGATTGAACCAACACTGTCTTTGGCATCACCTGCTCCGTCCTCCAAAGCTCTGGAGTTTGAGGGCCTTGAGGAGGTGTTTGGGCTAGGCAGTCTGGGAACCATCTGGACAGTTTGGGCCCTTGGGTGAATCTCCATGCGAGGGCTTTGGATTTGAGTAAGGTGCACAGGAGAGCAGCCCATGTCTGGGATAGGGATTGATCTTTGTGAAGGTGTTGGAGAACATGGGGAGAGAGGCAGAAAAGGACTGTGGTGGGAAAGTGGGAGGGTGTCAGAAGAACTGTCCAGGCTGCAGAGAGAGGCTGATGGACTGGCTGAAGTGGGTGTTGGACTGGTGTGGTGCTGGAAACCACTCGTGCTCCTTGGAGGAGGCACAGGAGGAGTGGGCTTCATGGACACTCCTTGGTGCTTGGGAGAAGATCTTGTTGCTGGGCTGCTTACTAAGCTGTCCAGATCCAGAGGAAACTTGTTGAGACGTGGGGTTTCTTTAACCTTAAGTTGGGGAGACTTGAGGACCTTGGGGCATTGCTGCTGGCTCTGCTGCTGGTAGGCTTCCCCCGGAAAGGGATTGTGATTATGAAGATGACCATTCCAGTTTGCATTAGCATTGGCATACCTCAAACCTGGAGATACCCTGCCTCCTCCTCTTTTCATTCCCAATATTCCTCCTCCATCACGAATTTGGAGGTCTAGGATGGGCATAGACCCATGGTTCATCCCCTGAGGTTGTGGAATACCGAACATCGTCCCTGACCCTGGGTCCATCTCAGTGTGAAAAACACTCCCATGGGAAGAGAACTTCTTCAGGTTGTGGTCGAATATTATGTTGCCATCTCCCCCTGGACGCTGTGTGAGTTGGGGCTGGGTTTGCTGGTACTCCACCTGAAATGGTGGACTGGAATATGACCCAAGCCTTTTAGGAGGTAGTGCACCCCCAGAGTACTCCAGGCTGGACGTGGAGCTGTGGAGGCTGTCATTGTCACTGCCAGGCCCAGACAACATGGAGTAACTGCTGGGATTCAACCTGCTCTTGAAGGATGAAGCTCTGGCCACAGAGGAGCCATTTTGGTGGATGGCTGGCTTGTTTGTTGTACCTCTGTTAAAGGACAGGCTGCTGACTACTGCACGGGATTTCAGTACTGGACTGGGATTGGAACTCAGGCTTATGTAGGAGTGGTGTGCTGTAGAGCCCAGGCTGTTGTTGTTGTTGTTGCTGAAAGCTAATGAAGATAACTGCCCGTCGCCTCCATGCCCCTCAGTGGCTTTGTTGTGATTGAGGAAGAAATGGGAGGAAGAAGGGGAAACAGGTGTGGAGATGGGGGAAGCCGAGGAGGATGGTATGCCGTCCACATCTTCTGTATCAAAGGATCTCTTCAGAGCTGTGTGTGTGAAGACAGATGAACATGTCAGTGTTTCATTTAAGTACAACATATTATATGTTATTTTTGATGCTTGAACCAGAGGCACATACAGTGAAGAACATCTAAAATAATCCACCATTGATCAAATATACAGTATCTTATCAAATCTCATCCCCCTAAACTTCAGGTGCTCTTTCCTGCGCTCACTGAATCATCACATCACCAGAGATTCTTCTCCTTCCACCAAATGGAGGAAAATGCCTTGTTCTCTCATCTGTTGATGGATCATGATTTGTAAAGTGCAATGATTTTTATCATGAACCTTTGACATTCAACGGCATCCTCTTTCTCTTTCAAGTTGCACTAACCTGGTGGTTTGTGGTAGTTTATCTGATCACCTGATTCATGCTCGTTCTTAACCTGCATGCTTTTATTTTAGCTTTTATTTCACATCAATAAACTGGGATAATACAATGTTTAAATTACTAAGAGATAATACAAGCTTAGTTTTACTTAATTATAGTCATCAGCAGCTGCACGACGGTGAGTCTGGTTCTTTTTTAACACATTAGTTCAGTCTTTAGACGTACACCTGGAATCTTCCACTGTACACACACACACACACACACACACACACACACACATCACATAAACACAAAGGGTGGAATGAGGTCGGACATCCACTCGGGTTTCATGTGACACAAACCACGGCAACATGACACACCATGAGAAGGACGGGCAGGATGCTTTGTTGCATATATACATATATACATATATATATATATATATATACGTGTGTATATACGTACATATATATACACACATGTATATATGTATATTCATAAACAAACAGTTGGACGCTCAGTTTCAGTCACTTTAGTCTTTAGTCCTAGTTAATTACTACTTCAGCAGAGTAATTAAGTAGAACGGTTATTTCTTGCACCCTGTAGGCTCCAGGCAGGCTGGGGAAGGGTGTGTGTGTGTGTGTGTGTGTGTGTGTGTGTGTGTGTGTTGGTGTGGAGGGCTGTGTTAGCTGAGGCTACAAGTGTGAACCTGCCCTCTGTATTAAAGATAAGGAAACCTGGTATCAGGTGATTTGGAGCACACAGTCAAACACTGGGGAAATAATTACAGAGGTAGTGATGTGTCCTGTCTCTGCCCTGCTGCACTGCTGTGTGTGTGTGTGTGTGTGTGTGTGTGTGTGTGTGTGTGTGTGTGTGTGTGTGTGTGTGTGTGCGCACGCCTGTGTGTATTTGTTTGGTCTATGCCGATCCCCTCTGCTCTCTCAGCTCTGCAGACCCAAATCCTCGGCTTTCACAACGCCTCCTCAATCGCTCTTTTTTCCACAAACACACTTGTGTGCATGTGTGTGTTGAGGGCCGCGGGGGCAATTGGGGTCAAACAGTATTGACCCATACAATTAGCAATTCTAAGTATTGGAATTGTGATGATTGGTGCTGGACAATTGAATGAGTAAATGAGGGCGATTACACTGTGCTTTCAATAAAGGGCAGAACATAAGTACTTTTTACGAAACGTAAACATAGAACACACAAAGATACATTTATGAATTCTATTTTTAAAAAGAAGAACATTTCAAGTGTCCATATTACCACACGGTCACAGCGAGCTTACACGGCAAAAATACAACGTGACGTTCCTGTTTTTGGTGACTGACGAGGATCCGGTGTGTAAAGTGCACTACACTACACTACTACACTACACTACTACACTACACTACTTTGTCCAACCATGAAAATCGCACTAATGTCATCGTTAACTCGCGATTAATCGCAAACAATCCAACATTTTTAAAGATTCTAAATGATCCACAGCGCTCGCCAGCCACTCACAACACAACGTTAGCCATCAAATCTGCCATCTGGCTAAAATGCTTCTAAAATACCACTTTCAGACTCAAAACAGGCCAAAAACTAGACAAAACGGTTGTTTAGAAAGTTCCACTTCTGCTTCTATCACAAAGGAAACATTCAGAAATGTTTCCTTGAAAGGAGTCTTCCTTTAAATAAAGCTGACAAATGTATTTTAAGAAAGTCATTGTTATTTAACACATAATTACGACACACCGGCAGTAAAAACACAAAACAGGAGCAGTTGGGATTTCATGGAAACCATTGTTGAAGCTTGTTGTTAAATCTGACAGAAAGCTGTAATGTCTTATTGAGATAAAGTTCGATTTTCTTCAGTTGAGATTACTTTTAATCTTAACTGCTAAGTAGGGCTGTCACGAGTCGGCCGCCATCTTTAGACTTGGTTTTATGTCATGGTAACTCATTTCACTTTTTTAATTGTCTACATGGTGTCATGAGTGATACTAGCAAAGTTTGTCGTTTTATTCACAACAACTCGTAACGTTAGAAAAACTACAACAGCACACCGGAAGAGTAGAAGCTAACGTTCTGTTCTGCAGTGTTACCAACCAAGCTGACAGACCACCAACCGTTACGTTTGCTGTAACAGCACAATAATAAGGCAAAGGCTCAAAAGCAAGAATACAAATGAATATAATCATAGTAACTAGTATGACACATGTAGTATCTTGGATGGCAGGTCCAGTTGTTAGTCGACTAAGATCAACTCCACTGAAAACGTCTTGCCTTGTTCGGGGTAGGTGCAGAGAAAAGGATATTTAAAGGAATTTTAAGAGCCCCTGGGGCAAAAGGGCAAAGGAGATAAGGGATTTCATAAAATGTAGGAATGGCCAAATCTGTCACTTATCTCTGTTTCACTAATTCCTGCATAATGCCAAAGAAAAAAGACAACATTAGTTGATTTTCATGAAGCCACATTGTGTGTGTGTGTGTGTGTGTGTGTGTGTGTGTGTGTGTGTAACGTCCGTCCATGGAAATATTTCTGCTAAAGTCTGTAAGACGAATAACGCCTCACAGATTATCAGCTTAGAATTCCCGTGTGTCAGTGTCGAGAGCAGAGCACATGGTGCACATGTGTGAGAGAGATGTTGGTGTTAATGTCATAGAAACATCTGGTTCTGAAGCAACATCACTACACAGGCATTTCTGTGTTTTTCCCCCACGGAAAAACAACAGCAAACTCAATTATTTCAACACGTAAGAATAATAATGGCACAATCACAATCACTTCAAAACAAAAAGGAGGTGTTAGAAGAGCACATGACCTCCACTAATGCTGAAAATGCTCATTAAAGTGAGGATTGAATAACCCTTTAAATGACACATTAACTTAAAGACACAGACTGTCACGGTCAAACCATGACGACCAGACTGCACGCAGTCATCAGCGGCTCCATCAGCTTCATCAGCTTCATCAGCTTCATCAGCTTCATCAGCTTCATCATCAGCTCCATCAGCTTCATCAGCTCGCCAGCTTTCATCAGCTCCTCAGCTTCATCAGCCATCTCCATCCAGCCATCAGCTCTTCTTATCAGCCCCATCCATCAGCAGCTTCAGCTTCAGCTTCATCAGCTCCATCAGCTTCACTTCATCAGCTTCATCGCCCATCAGCTTCATCATCAGCTTCATCAGCTCCATCAGCTCCATCAGCTCCATCAGCTCATCAGCTCCATCAGCTTCATCAGCTCCATCAGCTCCATCAGCTCCATCAGCTTCATCAGCTCCATCAGCTTCATCAGCTCCATCAGCTTCATCAGCTCCATCAGCTCCATCAGCTTGTGTATAAAGGGTTGATATGTAACACAGCTGTGAGTGACAGCTGCATCATCTCTGATCTCTCTCATTATCAGGCTGTTTGACCACTTGAATGCAGTTATGATGTAGTGGGTGTGGCTAATCTCACTGACCACTGACATTAAAGTCTTGACCGTGGTGTGTTTGAATGACCGTGTTCAGACCTGAATCTATGGACTCATCAGACCGTTGATCCGGATGATGAAGCCATCGAACAACTGAAAGCAACAGCCGTATTGAAGACCACTCTATGGCCCGCGGGCCACATCCAGCCCATTAGTGTTTTTATCATAATTATGACTGCTCGCGTCTTGTCCTGTTTATTGATGCTCTCTTTTATGAACAGTTCAGGCGACGGCCGGACGCTCGGTTACGTGACTGTGGGCCATATGCGGCCCCCCCCACAATCAATTACACTTAAATATCATGTTATAATGAGAACATGGCAATAATAATAATATTATACAAACGTGTGCACGGATTCTGACCTCACTTTTACGTACGAGTGACGACACAGACGACACAGCATGTGTGTCCCTGCTCTGGTCTGTAAACGACGTGAAGAAAACATGAAACAAGCGTCCCACAGTTCAGCTGCTCGGATCACATTCCCTCCACAACGACGTCTGCCTGTGTGTGTGTTTATATTCACACAGAGTGAAGGTTGCGTTCTATCAGAACTCCCTTTACTCGCTCTATAAACAAACTGTGGAGTTGAAGTGCAGGACGTCCTGTGAGTGGACAAAACAGGGGCGCTCTGTATTTATAGAGCAATTTTCTAGTCTTGACCACTCAAAGCTGCTTCACACTCTTTGTGCATTTTGCCATTCACCCATTCACCCGACATTTGAAATCATAAATCATTTCTGCTCCCTGTCAGAAATGTAAAATAAAAAGTGTTATTTTTCTGGTCCAGTGTCGTGTTGACATCCATGCAGCTGACAGCAGACGGGCTTTGTGTCCTGCAGTTGTCTTCTTATTCGTGATTATAGGACCAATGTTTTTGTCTTCAACAGTACTTTGAAAGAAAGCTAAAGAAAAGCTTCAGATAAGTTTGGGTGAATAGTGGTTTGTCATTTCTGTGATGGAGACTCATGCATATATTAGGTTTCATGTGTGTTTTCATTGGTGATCAGCTGGGCTAGGTATCATAGCTTACTAGCATTAATGATTGACATGTGAGATCAAATATTGGACCTTTAACTAACTGAGTAATCAGCTCTGGGCCAATTATGTGGGTTAGTTTTGGGAGCCGGTACACACCGGGCGGACAGGGAAGTCCCAGGGTGTCTGGTGGACACACACGACGGGGGTGGGGGGGGCCGAGTCTGGGCATGTCCCATTCTCCCACCCCCAACTGGCACATTCCACAAAGTTTTTCTGACGGACAAAACTCCGTGTGCACTGACACGTGTGAACACGCACTACACACACACACACACACACACACAATCAAACACAGGGCAGTGAAATTACAACAGAATCACAAATGTGACATGATCAACAAAAACAACACAACTCTACACTTACAGAGACGTCCCTTAAAAAGACTTAAAAATCCTAAAAATGTGGGTTCATCTCCAACAACTACCAGGGAAATATTTAACAGAGGAGTCTGGTGTGTTTGAAGTACTGAACAAATATTTTTAATTCACTGATTCTAATGATTCAGTTAGTGGAAGTGTCTTGACTGGATCGTCTCATCTGTGCTGTGGTCGTCAAATAAAATCAATCCTCTAGTGTGACGCAGGCTTGAGTCTAATCCATCATCTCCCTTTAAGGATTCTGCATTGAATTACATTCAAACACCTAACGTCCTAACTCCCTAACCTCGTCCCTAACCTAACCTTGTCCTAACCTGGGTTAACTAGGCCTAACCTCGCCCAACCTCGGCCCTGCCAACCTTGTAACCTAACCCCCTCTCGCCCTAACCTTGTCCTAACCTCTAACCTGCTAACCTTGTCCTAACCTCGTCCTAACCTTGTCCTAACCTTCCTAACCTCGTCCTAACCTTGTCCTAACCTGTCATGTTAGCAGACGCTTTTATCCAAAGCGACTTAAAATGGAATTGAGCACAATCAGCCAGGGGTGGAGTCGAACTTGAGACCATGATGTCGCACACAGTTTTAACCACTGAGCCACTCCACCCCCTAACCTTGTCCTAACCTTGTCCTAACCTTATCCTGACCATCATTAACCAGTTCACCAGCAAGGTTCTGCCTCATTAGGACCAGGTTTTGGTCTCCAAGAGGCCAACTGGTACCTGACAAGGTATGCCGGAAAAGGTCCTTATAGGAAACAAATACAAGCACACACACACACACTTCCAAAAAGCACATCTGGAGACACATTCCTTGGTGTCGTATGTAATGTTATAACACTGAAAATAACAGTGTGTGAGGACACACACACACACACACACACACACACACACACACACACACACTTCTGAAATACAGTGATGTCATTTCAGATGTCTGACCATGTTTTTTTTTAACACATGGTCATCTGGGAGAATTTAAAAGACATCAAACTATTATGGGCTGTAATCAACCAAAGACATTCTTGGTCAACTGAAGCCCTGAAATGTCGGGGTGTGTTTTGCGTCACGTGAATCTGAAATATCATCGCCCATGATTTCCAAAAATATACGATGTCGAGCCCCGGTTGGAACAAGGGCCTTTCTGCATGGAGTTTGCATGTTCTCCCCGTGTGTGCGTGGGTTCTCTCCGGGTTCTCCGGCTTCCTCCCACAGTCCAAAAACATGCAATGTGGGGATAAGGTAAATTGGACACTCTAAATTGACCATAGGAGTGAGTGTGAGAGTGAATGGTTGTTTGTCTCTAGTTGTGTGTGTGTGTGTGGCCCTGCGATGGACTGGCGAACTGTCCAGGGTGTACCCCGCCTATCGCCCGATGTAGCTGAGATTGGCACAGCACCCCCCGCGACCCTCTGGTGGAGGATAAAGCGGTTAGATGATAACTGACTGATACGATGTCAACTAGTGACATCAGCTCAGGAACTGTCGAGGAATATAATATATAGAGAATATATTATAGAGCACGTCTTTAGTGACGATCACTACACGTTTGCCATGCACCCTTCACACAGTCCATCTTTAGCATGTGCAGGGTCCAGCCCGGGAAACAAGACACATCAGCATGTGCATGAGATGCTGAAATAAACAATGACTGAGGATGATATTCAGGTCTGCCTGTAGAACATGGTGATGATTGGTGAATGATTGTGATGACTGATGACTCAGCAGAAATCTTCCACTCACTCAGAATTCAGACTCCACACACACACACACACACACACACACACACAGTAATGGTTTTTGTCTCTGCTCACATGACATGTCACAGTACCAGGCCACCTGCCAAATAATGATCTATTATGGAAGAATGACGTGGCAACATGCCACTTCAAGTGCCAAGTGCTACCTGTGTGTGTGTGTGTGTGTGTGTGCATGCATGTGCGTGTGTGTATGTGTGTGTGTGCGTGCGTGTGTGTGCGTTTCTATTTGTTACCCCCATTTTCTGTCATAAACACGGACTGTCAGGACCAGTAGTCCCCGTGGAGACCAAAACCTGGTGCTAACGAGGCAGCACCTGATTTGTGAGGTTAAGTACTCGTTCATTTTAAGGCTAAGTTTTGTGGTTTGGTTAAGATCAGAGTCAGTCATTGACTGTTATGGTGCAGATTAGGGACGACGCTTTGTTTAGGCTGTGAGTGAATGTAAGTCAATGCATTCCAGGTATTACTCGTGTTGTGGTTAGGGTTAGTCCCTATAACATAAACGATGACCTTTTAATGTGAAGACTTGCCGTATGTTTAGAGTTAGCTATGGTAAATGGTGTCACCAGAGACACTTGAATATAAATGGTCTGTATTAGCATAGCAGATGCTGCATTCATACAGTGCAGCATCTGTGTGCACAGCCACCGTCGTCAGGAAATGAATCTAAGTCAATGTAATGTCCTCTGAAGTCATGGAAACTAGACTGTGTGTGTTCTGTGCTGTTGTGCTCCACTGCATTAATGCACACTGGAATGTCAGAGAGGGACCAGCACTTGTCATGAGCAAAAACAAGGTGGTGTGTGTGTGTGTGTGTGTGTGTGTGTGTGTGTGTGTGTGTGTGTGGTCACAAAGTCATGGGACCCTCTGTGATCTCAGCGGGGTTCAGGAGCACAGTACCAGGATGTGGCAGGGTTGGGTCGAGCAGCTTTTAGCCTGCCTGACCTCCTCTAATCTCCCGTGTCATCCACAGACCCTCATGCCCTCGCTCCCTCGCTCCCTTGCTCCCTTGCTCCCTCGCTCCCTCTCTTCAATCACCGCTTTCACATCCTCTGCTGAATTGACACAAGTGACTCTTGTACTGTGTAACGTACAGATGAGATCGCAGGCTAACTCCAGGATAAAGGATGTAAACTCTCATTGTACCATTTTCTGTACATAGTGATACTTTCTATTAGCATAATGTGACATGTTAGTGGTGATAAACTCATGGAAACCATAATCACATATAGATAAATATACAATATACAATATTGGGTAACAGGCAAAGTTAATGTCTTACCTAAAATGTCTCAAATGTTTTCACATCAAGAAGATTCACAAAAAACAGACAAGTTAATTTTCCCTCAACTTTCCCCTCAAGTGCTGAATCGGAAGCTGGCGAATCAGAAGCTAACTTCAGCGTCATGAGGCATCGCTCTCCACCAAACTAGATTAGATTAGTCTAATTAGATTAGTTAAAATAATGTGATGTTCATTTACATCAGAAGTCGGAACTGAAGTCAGAACCAGGAGTTCCCTGCGTTTGAGTTGAGAAGTTGAGAAGTTGGACATAAAGGTATCTGTGGCGGGGCGAGCCATCGTTAGCCCCGCCACAGATACCGAGTCTACGGGATTGACACCAAGACCACAGAGAAGCAGCGTTGAATAGCTTTTGTATCGTGTGTGTGTGTGTGTGTGTGTGTGTGTGAGACACAGACGACAGCAGCAGAAGTCGTTAGATGCCATTAAATAACCAGCGCGCCGAGAAAATGACACGTTTTCTGCCGCTCTGCATGTGTCATTCAGTCCAGACTCAAATGAAAGTATAATGCACTCGTGATTTAAATGAAACAGTACTCTGAGTACACACAGATTTACTGTACAACTAATACCACAGAAGTACTGTATGTATGTGTAGTGACTATTAATGTGATAGTCAGGGTTTTTTGTCTCAAAGCAGATTTTCCGGTATTCATGTAACGATGTCTGATCTAATGACGTTAACGAGCATCCGCACACATTTCATATCGGACTTTCCTTCATCGTGTACAGACTGCGCTTTGTTGTCGTTTGTTTTTAACCTTTCATACAGAACGAATAATGATTTTACAAACTGGAGTTACAAACAGTTACAGTCGGGTCAGCGACACAAATCAACACCTGTCGAAACACAAGAATGTGGAAAGAGAGTAAAAGGAAAGGTGAGAGGAGAGCTATTGTTGCTCTGTCCCTGCAGGGTCCCAGGCCATGATGGATCACACCCCCTCACCCTCTCACCCTCTCACCCTCTCACGTGACTTATACAGTACACAGACAGAGTAACACTTTTCAACGTATTTGCCTTTTTCAGAGAGTGTCGTCGTCATCATCATCATCATCATCATCACGAGTTTGTTCACCAGAAGGATTGTGGGTTTTTTGTAAATGTCAAACTGCACTTAAATTACACGGATAATCACAGAGACGATGTCTACTCTCATGTCACAGGTCTTTTGTGTTTTTCATTTATTTGTTTTTATGTCAGTTTATTTCAATTTTCAAGTTGCACTGATATCGACCTTCCAGTTGAAAGACGACGCGATCGACCGCTCGGCCACCGTCGGCCATCACATTCACAATCGGTCGAGTTTTCAAGTGAGTTCAGGAAGTCCGGTATATGAGGTCCCACGTTCCACTTGAATGGTGTTGCTATGACAACCGCTCACTCCCGACACCAAAGCCACTATCAGTGAGTTCAAATGTGTTCATTTAGATTTACCTCAGAGAC
The DNA here is from genome assembly GCF_019176455.1 of Solea senegalensis. Lineage (NCBI taxonomy): Eukaryota > Metazoa > Chordata > Actinopteri > Pleuronectiformes > Soleidae > Solea > Solea senegalensis. The sequence continues at coordinate 20,557,218 of NC_058038.1, read as the reverse complement.
TCAAACCAGCAGCGTGTCTTCTTTAACTCGTCACAACTCAGATTTCAAACTAAAACTTTTCCAGCAGAAAAATAACGTCCAACAGAGCGATAACATAATATAGACATTCATGAAGTGAGCCTTAAGCTAAGTGGCTAAAATCAGTGGTAGAGCGAGTCGCCTTTCAACTCAAAGGTTGTGTGTTTGATTCCCAGCTCTGCTAGTCTATGTTGATCCCATGTTGCTCTGCTGCTGCTGTGTGAGTGAATGAGTGAAAGTGTAGTACTGTCCTGTGAGTGTGTGGACACTTGAATCACCAGCAAACAGCAGCATCAGAAGCAACAATCACAGCATTTCCTGCAGGACATCCTCTCATCCTCATCCATTACTCTGCATCTAAATACATTACATTCAATGCTCACAAAACCATTACTTACATTCCTCCAAACTCATCTGGGTTCAGTCACAAAATATCCATCACATATTCTCCAGAGCCTGAGGTGACGTCTTCAATTTGCTGTTACTAATTTACAGCCTCAAACCATCCAACAATGACTTCTCTTCTCAACATCAGCTCTCATCTAATTTAAACATCAACAACATCAACAACTGTGTTTGCTTAACTAGATATCTCGTGCGCAGCAGCAGACACAGAGCACGAGCGCAGCAGGAAACAGAGCCACTTACCTTCAAAATCTGATAAAATCCCTTCGAGGTGTTCGTTCACTGAAAGCTCCGACATGATGTCTGTGGACACACAGACACACGGACAAGCAGAGGCTCCACGTCCACGCGAGGACAGACAGCGAGACGACGAAAGAGTTGGGACAAGAGTTGTGACACAGACAGAGAGAGAGACAGAGAGAGAGAGAGACTGGTACAGGTGAAGTGACTCGGACCGGACTGAGTTATGTCTTCTTCTCGCGCTGTCTCTGTGTGTGTGCGTGCGTGTGTGTGTGTGTGTCCTCTGTGTTCTACACTGGCCCAGCCCCCAAATCAGCTGCCTCCAGTCTGCACCCGGAGAGCGAGAGAGAGAGAGGGAGAGAGAGAGAGAGAGAGAGAGAGACTCTCTTTATTTATTATATTGTTATGATACTCTCTTTATTTATTATATTGTTATGATTTGATTTGATAGCGAGAGGGGGGCGTGGTCGATGCAACACCTGGAAAATCTCCGCAGTCAAATTTCTCTCCAAGCACTATCCCCCCCCTCCCATCATCCCTAACATACTGTAGAGCCACAGGTTCCTCATGTGAGTAGTTGCCCCAGGGCCTCTGATAGAACTGAGCTGCTGAATAACACCAATCTATTCTTGTGTAGTCCTTGTTGAAAACTGTGGACATACAATAATACAATAAGTTACTAATTAGACTTGGGAAAGACCACTTAACTAAACTAAACTAAACTAAACTAAGTTGGTAAAGAAATGACTGTAACTGAAATACATGGCTAATTTAGTTATAATGAGGTCAAATGTAAACAAGTGCATTAATAAATACATTATTAATAGTTACAGATAGGTTTAAGGTATAAAGTGATGTTCTCTAAGAGAAAAGAAAAGGGAAATATGCCTTTAATCTTTCATCTAAACCTGAGGCGTAAATCAGAATCTCCTGCAGTAATGGGTTGCAGAAATGCAGGAGACCAGTAGAGGGCGCGGTTGGATAAGGAGAAGAGAGAGAGACGGAAAACAGAGGAGAGCGCGGCTGGTCTTGAAACCACGTAGTGACGTAGTAACGAAACAAGAACCGTTTATGTGTGTACCTGAGCAGTGTGTACGTGAATAAGTGAATAAGTGAATACGTGAATAAGTTAATAAGTTAATAAGTTAATACGTTGGGAGTGTGAGTGAAACTGAAGTTCACGAAGAGCTGCTGACGCCAGGAGGATGCTATCGCTAAGCTAAGTGAGCTAGCACGGAGCAGCGAGTGTGAGGGAGAACTGTTGGTTACGTCATCGTGAGATTCCCCGAGACAGGAAGTGACAGAGAGGTGAGTTTATGACGTCATCTTTTCTTTGGTTTTATACATGAGAACGCAGAGGCTGTGTGTGTTGCTGTGTTTGTGTGTGTGTGTGTGTGCTGTGTGTGTGTGTGTGCTGTGTGTGTGTGTGTGTGTGCTGTGTTGGTGTGTGTGTGTGGTGTGTGTGTGTGTGTGTGTGTGTGTGCTGTGTGTGTTGTGTGTGTGTGTGTGCTGTGTTGGTGTGTGTGTTGCTGTGTGTGTGTGTGTGTTGCTGTGTTGGTGTGTGTTGTGTGTGTGTGTTGTGTGTGTGTTGCTGTGTTGGTGTGTGTTTGGGTGTGTGTGTGTGTGTGTGTGTGTGTTGCTGTGTTGGTGTGTGTTGGAGTGTGTGTGTGTGTGCTGTGTGTGTGTGTGTGTGTGTGTGCTGTGTTGGTGTGTGTTGGTGTGTGTGTTGCTGTGTTGGTGTGTGCCTGATGTTGTGACAGCTGTTTCCATGGTGAGTTTGACTGACAGTCATAAAACAGCATGTTGGTAAATGGTGTTCTTCTGGTTACAGTGATAGTTTTGACTTATTGAAACGTTGTACGAGATACTGACACAGGTGTGAGGTTGTGTGTTCCGTCCACTGACACCCAGCATCTAACAGCAAGGTAGAGTCGGGTAGTGATTTTCTATGACATATTGTTCTTGCTAATGCATATTCAAATGGTGTAAAGTAAATACATTGATCAGCCTGTGAACTCTAGTCGCGGCACTGAATTAGCTTAGCTTAGTTTACATGTGCAAGATTTGTTCTGATTGTAATTTACAATCAGAACAAATCTCTAATTCTCTGGAAGTAGAAGCAGAAGAAGAAGCTTCACGTCTGCTTCTATAGCCACCAATCATCCCCTCACTCTGTCTGTGACCTTTGTGTCTGCAGCAGTAACACAATTTAAATATGTCACATTTACATGGATTAAACATGTGATAGCACCAAACCAGGAAGTCATGATTGGATCGGAGTCCATGGCCCTTTCTTAATATGACTGGAGTACATACTTGTCAAGTACAGGAGTACACAAGTACAATCTCTTCAGTTGGAACAACGGCGTATTTCCTTGTTCTACTGTTTGAATGGCGGGTGGCGCCAAGTGCTTAAGCCTCATTACTGCCACCTACAGTGTTGATCAATGAACATATGAAATACTAGTAATACATGCATATATATTATTATTTTCTCAAATGTTTAAATATTGAACTTAATTCATTAATTTATTTTTGTTATTTTATACATATATATATACATATATATATATGTATATATGTATGTATATATATATATATATATATGCTTTAAGGCTGTAAAACCCCTCACCACACACTTTATACACTTTTCTCAGACAGACATTACCATTTTCTCACATTTGTCACTACCTCAGTAATAAAAAATTGTCTAAAAAAATCCAAATCCTTCTCTCATTATTCTGGCATTTAACAAATAGAAATAATTTTGGTAATCCTAACGGACCTAAAACAGGAAAAGTGATTGTCTGCTTTAATGACAGACAGTGAGAAAAAAAAGCATGTGTCTTTTTATATAGTGTATGTAAACTTCTGGTTTCAACTGTATACAATGACCGTGCGACTGTAATATAAATGTAAAATTCAAAGTTAAAATAAATAAAACATTAATAATATACAAACTGTCAGGTCAAAATGTTTCCATTAAAAACAAAATAACACGTCAACAATAAATCTATGGATCACACCGAGCATGTAATGACAGCGACGTCTGAGCCAGCGGATCATTTCATCAGGACAGGCCGAGGTAACGCTGCTCTGTGCCGGGCACAGCGGGCGTCCGCAGAGGCGGAGCTTATCACCTCCGACAAACGTCGCTGCCAAACTATAAATACGTCAGATCTTAATACACGAACTACATGTTTGAATTCTAAATGACTAATTTCTCGCCTCAAATGATCTTAAAACTTTGTTCTGGGACACAGAAAAATATTTACTTCAGATTTATATTTGTATTATCTGCTGCTATGTTCTGCCCAAATGTATTCTGGGATATGTGGCTTTCTCAAGTACGCTTAGGTCACCGAGAACACTTCTGGTATGAGAGTCGTACTCGCTGCTCATGGACTTTAGAATTGGAACAGAACTTGAGGCTGATGATGTTTTCAAGTACGGACAAGTGTGGACATTGAGAAAGGGCTCATGTAAACCTAGGTACTCGGGTGGGGGTGGGGGTGGGGGTGGGGGTCTGGGCCCTCCAGCTTGCTTTTGCCTGGGGGTGCACAAACTACACTGAAACTCCTGTGTCTCTGTCTTTAGTGAAGACAAGTTGCACATTAACACGAGTGAGTCTTATGAATGCTATGTAGTGTAACCCTAGAAACACAGGTGTGAAACTACAGATGTACAGATGTAGCCTCTGTTTAAAGCTCTGGTTTTATCAAGTTCTTCAGCACATTGATCAACCTTTTCTATTTTAGACACAAGAAACCACACAAACAGAGTAATGATCAAAGTTACAGCACATGTCGCTGTACTTCAGCAGAGGAGGAGAGTCACTGTCCCTGTCCTGCTGTGATCTGTGTCTGTGACTTCCTCTGCTGGTGATATCAGAATGGGAACATCTTTTCTCATGTGACTGCCTCCTCCTCCTCCTCCTCCTCCTCCTCTTCGTCTTTCTTCTTCTTCTTCTTCTTCGTAATTGTTTTTTTTACAGAACTGCTGGACAGAATAAAGCAGCTACATTCCACCCTCTAAAAGATTGCGAGAGATGTGTGTATGCTGTCAGGTCACCCACTGGACCACAGACAGACAGACAGACAGATAGACAGACCAGTCTCTGTGTAGAGCATGAAAAGCTACTGTGACATTAATCCTCCCTAGTTCAGAGCCACAGGGCTAATGAGAACCCCCACCCACTGACCCTCTGTCCTTACAGGAGGGTGTGTATGAGTAAGTGAGTGAAGGGTGGAGGGAGGGAGGGATAAAGACAATGAACAATCTAAAACACTGAACCAAAAAACACGACTTTGTATGTGTATGTGTGCTCCAAAAAATGATGCACGTGAAAAATAATCTCGTCTTAAGAAAACAGAATTGACTTTTGCCTTGATAAGATATTACAGCTTATATGACTTAAATGTGTTAAGGCGTAAAATTCACTATTATGGATTGGTGTGTTTGCAAACACGCTATAAATCTCTAAATACAGTTCAATTAACATTTTCAGTTTTAGGGCACTTTTCACTCCGAAGGTGGCTGCAGATTTACAGACTACAGCCAAGCAAAGTGTTCTTCTTAAAACAAGTACATCTTTATCAATTTAACAATATTTGACTGATTTCTAGAGGGACCTTTTTTTTTTATTTGCAGTGCACATGCTGTGAGAATTCAGTCACATGGGTTTGGCCTCTTTCTCACATTTCTCTCTCACTCTCTGGGGCTGCTTAATTGGCCTGTTTCCTGTGATATGTTTGATAGTTCCAGACCATTTGTGTGCGTGTGTGTGTGTGTGTGCGTGTGCGTGTGTGTGTGTGTGTGTGTGTGTGTGTGTGTGTGTGTGTGTGTGTGTGTGTGTGTGTGTGTGTGCGTGTGTGTGTGTGTGTGTGACTACTGCTCTGTGTGTTTGCCCGTGCTCTGACTCGCCTCAAGGAATCTTCACTGCGCTCAAAGTCTTCTGCAAATTGTCGGGGGCCAAAGAATTGAGGCACCACATACCAGAGCAATTTAGAATCGCAAGGCTGGTGGTGATGATGGAACATGATACTGTGCATGAAGTGAGGCATTAATGCAATAGAAAAAGTCCCATTATCCTCTTAACAGCAGGAGTATTATTTTACAGTTCTTACCTTTGTGTATATCAAATATTACAACACTTCAGAGGTTTGAATAGTGGGAAATCACAATATCACTGCTTTTCAAAAGTTTTTTTTTACTGTACAATAAGAACATTATCCTCTCAAAGTGGCTACATTTACATTAGTTTACATAGACAAGCATCATGTGATTACCCCATTGGCAAAGTCAGTGAGCTGGACTGTTTATTGGTTTGTGGATATACTGTATGTGTTTAACATTTGCTAGAGACTCACTCGTAGAATAAAACAACTTCATGGGGTCAAAAAAAGTTAAATTCAATTTTTACAAAATGAAACGGTAAAGGTAAAGTGCGTACATGTTAGTTAGGCGTGTAACGGTGCGGTACAGGACGGTACGGTTCAAAGTTAAGGGGGAAAATGAAAAAACTGCCTGTTTGTCAGAACAAACATAAGTTGAATTACTGAACAATTAAACACAACAGTTTAACAGTTTTAGTTGTCAGTATGAAACATACAAATAAAATAAAAAATACTGCTGCAATTCTACAATAAGTAACATAAACTTGAATTACAGCTTATGTCTTTTCAGTATTAAAAAAAAAACATACTGTACAAATAAAAGTGCAGCATGCAGCATTTTTAAGGAAGATCAATTGTGCACAGCTGTTTGGGCACTTACAATGTCTCCAGCTGTAGAAAATAGCCATTCGCTAGGCAATATTAATATTGATGCTTAAAAAACTGGCTGTGTCTTTCAGTCCCTTTCACAATCATCTGAATGTTCTCAGACTTATGTTTAAACTGACTCTTGCCTTTGCAGCAAGAACACACAGGCAGAACAAGGGTCTTGTAGACGGGGTCAAACTGGTGTGAACCGTCTATTGTCCTGTGTCGGCTGAGATTGGCACAGCAGCTCCCTCCGTGACCCTCATGTCAAGGATGTAGAGAAGCAGTAGAAGATGGATGGATATTTGAGTTGATCAGTGCAATTTATTACATTATGCAATGAAAAACATCAGTTTGTCAATCGCTAATGCTTTATTCTGCCTGTGGTCTCACATTTTTACTGTCTGCATAGTTTAAGTTGTTTTCACTGTTTTCACTGGCTGGATTTTTACGCTTCTTTACCTCACAACCGCTGTATGTTGCCCTGTGTTTCCCAACATTTGTCCTGTACGATGTATCCACATTCCTCTATACCAGGGGTCTCAAACTGACTGTCTCGTCTGGTCACTCGGGGACCAGTCAAGTAAAAAACAGAAACAGTTGCGGTGGATGTTATGAGCTCCTATCATCAATATGCCATATTAATTCCTTTTCTTAATATGTACTCTATTGCCTCGTGTGAGCTTTTCTGTCTTTTACTTCTTCTGTCTTTTATCCATTATTCTGTACAGCACTTTGGTCCTCTGTGTTTTAAAGTGCTTTACAAATAAAGTTGGACTGGATCATTTCAAAATACAAGTGGCTGTTTTAATATTCAACTATATATATAAAAAAAACATATTTATGATGCAAAATTAATCTATTCATTTAAAAATAAAAACATATAGAAATGACTCGTTACAACTTGATATTGTTTGAAGGGCCACATGAACTCGGTTGGAGGGCCGCCACTTTGAGAGCCCTGCTCTATACTGTCCACACTTTGAACATCTCTGACATTTGTAGCATAGAAGTGGAAGAGGAACATATTGCCTGACTCATGCACCCAAAAAGTCAAGAAGAACAGACAAGCTATCACCCTTTCACTGTTGACCGTTCTTTACAATCTCTTAATCCGACATTTCAACTCCTTGAATGAGTTTTTCTGTCTTCATCCGGTGGAATGCCAGTAATAACTCCCCGGGAAACTCTTGTTTCATCCAGAGCCCTTCCTTGTTCCACAATTTTCTTGCACATACTTTCAATAAGAAGGGCTTTATTTTTCTGCTGCTCTGTTTTGCCCATGCACGCAGACACCAACAGGTTTCCATCTCTTAGAGTTTTAGTCATTTCCACATCACTGCAAGTTTCTTTTTCAACTCCCTCATCAAAGTTAGATGTGTTCATCCAACTTTATCCTCCAAGTACCTCCGACTCCACAAACCTCCATCAACTTTCCTGTCATCTCCTTTTCCTCGTCTTCTCATGCTCGACATCCAGCCATCAAGATCCATATCTTCATCATCTACTACCATGGCAGCCGTCTGATCCAGTCACAAATCAGTTTTATGCCAAACCACCAATTCCAAAGTCCATAGGCTACAGGCTAGGCTACAGGCTAGGCTACAGGCTAGGCTACAGGCTAATGCTGACCTTCCCACTTCCCACCTCCATGGCAAAGAGCAGATATGGTTCAGTTATTGATTTAAAAACAAGACGAGAAACAAAAGGTAACAAATGAATGGTGAACTACGTGCATATTTACATGATGTAGTGTTTTGCAGCAGTGCTCAAATGCAGCTGTGTGATGTCACTCTCTTGCTCAAGACCTCAGTGCTCTCGTGTGCTTCATCTGTTGTTTCAATATGTCACACATTACATGACCATTTCCATGAATTAATAAAACTGTCATGCAGCACAAAAAGTTATTGTTGCAGCCTTGAGCTTAAAATGGATCTTTCTTTACATGAAAGGAATTCATCTGCAAACAAGTCCACCTTAGCGCTCGGCTGCACAGCTGTGTGACGTCTTCATTTGTTGTGTGGACTAATATGAAACACTAGATGGAGCCAGCGTTCCATAGTGACAGTGCAGGCATGTAGACACTCTTAGGAACAAAGTCTGCAGGTGATTCTTATATTAGCCAGTCTTATTATTATTGGTCCGTTTACTGGTGATAGACAGTTCTCCAGTCTTGATGGCCACTCCAAGAACTTAACTTAATAGTTTCACCATTCACCTATTCACACACACATTTATACATGGCTTGCATATGGGGGCCATTAAAAAAAAACTATGATAATAACAACAGAAACATATTAATGACAAATATATAAATAAATTGTATCTTTATTTTATATGTTTGAAGTGTGTGGACCCCAGGAAGTGTACCTGCGACCTCAGCGGCAGCAAATCTGGAATAAAACAAAGACGTATCAGCGGCGTAGGGTGGGAGTACAAAAGTGGGCAGAAATAGTAAAAGTAGAAAAAAGGCAAACACAAACACACCTGCACTGCAACAACAAAACTGCCTGTTAAGGCTGTACACAACCTTCAGGCCGGCAGAACCTGCAGTGTATCAGTGGTTGTGTGAGTCGATTCCGATTGTCTGCATGCCAGTGTGTCTTATGCAGCATTCTCTGCGACCCCTGAGTGATGCCCCTCCGTGATGCAGTCCTCTCGTCTGTCTGCGTGTAGCAGCAGTAGGCGGGACGTACTCTTTCTCTGACACCGCCGTTTCCCACAAATAGAAGAAATGTCGCACAATTTGTGAAGGAGCAAATAAACTACAGCAGTTTGTTGTGTAAGTTCCTGAAGGAAGAGCCTCTTCTATGGCTCTTCCTGAGGTTTCTCCCAACGTTTTCCCTGGAGAAAAGATTTTTGTGGAGTTTTTCCTGACTCGATGTGAGGGTCTAAGGACAGAGGGTCTAAGGACAGAGGGTTTCACTTGCCGTACCGACTCTAAAGCCCTCCAAGACAAATTGTGATTGTGACGTTGGGCTATATAAATAAAATGTAATTTAACTGAAAAATGACAGGATGCTTGTGTGTGACGTCACTAATTTAGTATTGTTTGTTAAAGTGAGATACAGCAGTTGCTACAGTGCTGTTCATTTGTGGAATAGCTTTGTTCTAGTGGGCTGTTTTATAGATGTATCTTTCCTGTGATGATTTTTGTGGTTTTGGATATTTTATGTGTGAATGGGAGGGGCATATATATAAAGAGGGGTTGACCTCCTACCTACCCTTTTTTTTTTTTGCATTTTTGTATTTACACTTTTTTCACTACTGCACTTTTGAGATTGAGCACAATAAATCACCGTTAACCACAGTCTCTCTGCTAAATGCCATAATGGAGGTTGGAGAGGAACCTGCCACAGAGGGAAATGCAGCTTTAAGTAAAAGTAATATTATCTAAACTGAAAAGACGTGACATATCATCTGTAAGAGCAGTGGGGAATATGGGATGTGTGGATGCATTCAGACAGTTCATGGTCGAGTGGAAATTTGCTCATAGGTCTGTTATCTACTAGCTAATCTACTATCACTAACTTTGTTGCCATTTTAGTGGAATTAATTTCGTTGTTCTAGCTATACCCCCATTCCCATCTAATTTCTTCATCAACCACCCACTCCCCTCCGTGTCCCAAGGTAGCTTTGAGTGAGAGATATATTAATGTGGCAGTTTAATTAGCAAGGACCCACATGGCTCTTGATTATGCACTTGCCTGGGCTAAAGTTTACATTCTGCTCCCAGTCATATTGATCTCTGGGTGGGAAGGAGCACAGCAGCAGTTGTGGTGTTTGCATATGAAATGGGTGAACGCCAAAGCTTGCATGGGCCCCACTTGTGACTCTTGTGACACTATGAACAGCATGGACTGCTGCGGGCACCTAAAACACTTGTTGCAGAAGTTGGTGAATCCATACTGTTTTAAATAGTGTCATCATGAGACAGATGAGAGACATAATACTTAGCTAAAAAAAAAACGGGTCAGGGTTGGAGGTGTTTGAGGACGGTCCTGTCAATGGTCTTTATCAGATGGGAGGTTGAAGCTACAGACCTGCAGTGGTTGGGCTCACTTAGGACCAGGACCAGAAGGCTTGGATGGTAGATGTTCAGAACTACTCTGCAAAGCTGATCTTTTATCCTCATGAATCTATCTGAAGATAGATGCTCTCGCCATCTGGGATTGGTTCCAGCCTGGACTGGTGGTTCCAGCCTGGACTGGGACCAAATAATCCTAATAATCCTGGCCCACCATGATTATTTATACAATATACGGAGGCACATGACATGCACGAGAGATTGTTTGTATGTTACCAGAATTTCCCTCCTGCTGATTGGTGGAGCGTTGTGTGTAGTTTGTTTTAAAGCATGAATTGTGCAGTTATTCCAGGGGCTAAACTGACTCATTACCTTCCTTTTCAGAGGGGTAATGGAATCTAGAGAGTTGCACGAGAAGAAGGAGAAGAAGATTTAGGTCCTAGACACGAACCAAAGCCATCCACTTGACCTGACTAATGAGATAAATTTCCTCCCTCGAGTTAAAAGTTCAGAGTTAAAACCCTCAAAACCTGAGGTATAATTAAGTGTTTTTTATAGTATTCAGTCAAACCACTTCCAGTTTCAGCTTACTCACATGTGAAACTCGTAGGAGACTGCTGAACTATTCTCTTCAAGGTCTGAGTGGCTGGAGGCTGTCACAGAAAAATGAACATTCAGTGAAAAAACTGATGACTTAGGCTGGATCAATTTTCTGCACAGTCTGCACAGACACAATAAGATGACAGTTAGATTGGAAAATACAAATCAAGAAGAAAAAGGTTTAGAGGTTGTGGGAGCTTGTTCCTTTCCAGCACAGTGTGTTGTATTATTTTGAAATCCAGCCAACGAGAGATAGAATGATGGGAGGTGTGGAAAGACCTCAACTCTGTGACAAGGATATTAATAACCTTTGTAGCCTTCCTGTTGGTGTCTTCACTACTGTAGCTTTAGGCTCTTTAGCCACAAAAGGCTCTGAAAGGTCAAGCTGATATGTTATTTGGGCTGAGATAATCTCACTCTGTCAATCCTGTCCCATCAAGAGAGTATCTCTGTCCTCTGGCCACAAACAAAGCTCTGCTTCCATTTACAGTGTTTTGACTTTGTTTGCCTCTGCGACAGCGACAGCTTCGGCCAGAGGCCTTGTGTTTGCTGATTGTCAGTCTCTCTGAACACAATATTTCTAGAACACCTTGAGGGAATCCTTTCACATGTAGCACACACTTTCATTTGGACTTGAAGATTAGTGAAGGAGATTAACTGTTTGGATTTGAAAGGCCCAAAAAATCGAGGTTACAGTGGCCTCTCAAAAGATGATTTTGGCCTGTTGCACGTCTTTAAAAGGGGCTACATATAAGAAATGTATTATATTAAGTCATGGAATGACATATCAACAGAGATTAAGAAATTCGTGAAGTTATTATACTGGCTTTACTCAAAATAATGGCACAGCTGTACAATGGTACATGGTAATATTTGGTGTGACACTGTTTATGTTTTCGTTTATATAGGTTGCTCCAACCACCACCCACCCAACGATGCAGCTTGTAGCATTTTAGCACATGGCTTGCCACCATACTATAATCGGACACTGTAAATTAACCCCAGCCATGGGGAGCCACATCCAGTGCACAACTGATGGGAGGCTTGAATCAGGAATGGCATCCAGTGTACAAATCTCTACCAACTTAAATGTGTGGAACACCCTATGCGAGGACCCTTAGAGAGGGTGAAAAAGTCCCTATTGTAAGTCTATACATTTTGTGAATGTGTCATTCTTATTTTTTTTTATTATTATTTAATCTTTATTTAACCATTGAGATTGGGATGTCGTTTACAATAGCAACCTGGCCAAGAGGTCAGCAATGCACGTCATAATAAATACAAGTTCAAAATGACAGATTTCAAACAATGCAGCCATGGGCTGTGGATAGGGAACCCACCAGGTCAAAAAGGGCTGGGCTGCCCCTGAGCAAGATACCCAACCCCCATTGCTCCCCGGGCCACGCAGTGTGGCTGCTCATTGCTCCTAATTCTAGGATGGGTTAGATGCAGAGAAAGAATTTCCCCACTAAGGGATTAATAAAATACCAACAAAAGAAAGTACACAATACTTAATTCAAGACACTTTGGCGATTACAAAGTGCAGTTGTTGAGATCATAGTAACAATTAAAAACTCAGCCACTGATGAATGGATTCTTGTTGTCTAGCGTTTAACCCTTGTGTGGTGTTCATATTTTTGTTACTCAGCCAGTGTTCATGACTCTGGTGGACCTGCTGTATTATTGTGTTTTTAATTCAACACAAACTTGTTTAAAAAATGTTATGTTAAAATAAATAAAACTAAATAAAACTTCCACCGATTAGTAGCACTGAATACCCTGTATGTAATGTAAATATGTGTGTGTGTGTGTGGGGGGGGTCTACAGTGTGTGATCGATGACAGTGTGTTCAGATAATGTTCTTCAAAGAAAATGAGCCAGAGTCTGAGTTTGAAAAAATAATTAATTGTATCATTTTTCTTTTGATAAGACGGGTCTCACAGACCACTCAAAATGGCTCATTAAAGTGCTTGAGCTCTCTTTTGACCAAGATACAAGGTTTCATTTCTGGCATCTTGATGTTTCTGACAGTAGCAATAGCACCATCATCACAGGTCATTTGCAAAAAAACAAATGTCAGCAAACGTTTATCAATATGGACGTTGGCGTAGGATGATGCGATCAAATCTCACGGCAGGTCTTTCAAACACAAGTTTATCAAATTATTGTGATTAGTTTATGTTTAATGTGCCTTGTGATCCACAGTCAAGGGAGTAATTCAGAGGAAAACATCAAATGCAGACTGCATTTATAGAACCCTTCTGTTTTCTCGTCATACAGCAGACAACAGTCACGTGTTGTCCATCCTGGTCACTCCCAATGATAATCTCAACATCTTCAGCTCTGTCTCCAAGCCATACATCATAGCAGGTGCCACTACCGTCTTGTAGACCTTCTGTTTCAATTTTGCTGATGATCTTTATCACACATACATGTGTGTACGCAGTGTAGCATCAGGAAATCAGTCTCAGTAGTGATACTTGAGAAATCATCAATGAGCATTAGCGGACATAACATTTACATCTTCCGTGTTCAGATGTGTTTAATACAAATTCTGAGGGAGCTTTAGAAAGAAATGATACTCAAACAGTGGGCAGAATTAAACCTGTCCGCTGGCACTTCCTGTGTGGGAAGCATGCTGGGTAGCTGCAAGGCTAGAATCTAGTTGCCTGAGGCTGAGCTCATCAAATTGGCAGCTGTCTGACATGTCAGCCGAGTCAGCGGTTCAAGCCCTCTCCATTAGGACTCTGTTGCACTGTGTGTGTGTGTGTGTGTTATTCTGTCGTCAGAGAAACACCAACTGATGGCGTGTCAGTTTAAGAAGCTTGTTATCACTTGAGTATGTGACAGCGTTATGGATGGGGTTACGTCATACACACACATTATATGGCCAGCCATTTTACTATAACCTGGTTAGCAAAAAAATGATCACAAATCTTGACTGAATTTTAAAACATCCAGAAAAAAGAAAGCACATTTTTCTTGCATTTCTTGAAGTTAGAGGCAACATAGGATAGGAAGGTGAACATTGATGAACATTGATGACCTGAGTTAAGAGCAGCAGTAGTAGCTGATACATGGTACTCTTTCACTGCTGCCTCTATTCTGCCTCCACGTAGTACTGTAGCAATGTTTGCTTGGAGGAATGTTCTGGTTACATCACTGATGATGTGTCCCAGCACATCCACAAGACGTATATTTACAGAGGCTGCCACCCACAGGTAGTACAGAAAATTTGGGACCTGTACGGCGGGTTCTTGCAGGTTCCATGGGCCCCTTCCGCAAGGTTGTGTATGGACATTGTTGGGCAGCATTCTCTTCGTGGTGTGGAGGCTTGAACCCAGTCTTGTGCTTTAAGACTGGGTTCAAGCCTAAGTCTAAACAGACTAAGCAAACAAACCTGCCTGGGAACCATATTGTCAACTGAAAAATATTCCTAATCGGGCCGACATGGACATGCTAGCTGGGCAGGGCAACCAACAACTTGGCTGCTGTTAGAGAAGAACCTTGATCATGCTTAAAAAACACACCAACACTGGCGAAAATAGAGTGGTGTACCGTGTGTCATGTGTTTATCAATCAGTTTTTCTCTCTATGACAACTTCACCTTTGCTCTGGCAAATTCAAATCAAATTAAAATAAGCAGATTTCAAAGTCAGAGTTTTTGATTTTTTCATTTTAGAACTTGTAATACAAAATGCTAATTATTATATCATCATACAAGTTATACAGCATATACTGTGTGTATATAGGCTAAATTAACTAGCTACTAAACTGCTCCCCAGAGAACAGTCCAGAAAGCAGCAATAGCAATGCCTTGTCTAAAAGAGGTGTCCCACCTGGTTATACACAGCATCTGCGATGTCTGTGACACTGTAATATATTTGTCTGTCCCCCGTGTGCGTCCCCCCCGAGTAGCTTGATGAATGTCCCAAGCACAATCATTTCTCACCAACACACCAGCACCAGAGTAAGAAGCTAATACTTTGTCTTGTTCACTTATGAGGCCTGATTATCTGCTCAAAGGCGGAATGATGGCATGAGATATGATGTTTTGCTCATGAAAATTAATAAACTATAAGTTAAGACACTGCTATTATCCTATATATATATATATTTTTATCTTATTTCTTTTTAGATATTTATCTATTGCTTCTTTTTTATCTCGTTTATTTTGCTTATTTACTATCTTTAGTTCTGCTTATTTATTATAAATCTTCTTATTGTTATTAGTATATTATTATTGGGGGGGTGGAGTGGGTCAGTGGCTCAGACACCATGGTCCCAATGGTCGCAAGTTCGACTCCACCCCTGGCTGATTGTACTCAGTTCCATTGTAAGTTGCTTTGGATAAAAGCGTCTGCTAACATGTAATTATTATTATTATTATTATTATTATTAGAGTTCTCTCTATCTAAACAGGTCACAAAAGGACACATAGCACTTGAGAGGATCTTAATACCCTTTAGACCATCCATCCATCACCTACCGGTTTATCCTCCACCGGAGGGCCGTGGGGGGTGCTGTGCCAATCTCAGCCGACCCCGCCTAAGGCGATAGGCGGGGTCACAGCCTGGACAGTTCGCCAATCCATCGCAGGGCTACACATAAGACAAACAACCATTCACTCTCACATTCACACCTATGGTCAATTTAGAGTGTCCTGTTACCTAATCCCCCTAGCTATACAGCCATATCTGTAGCACCCGTCATTTTGAATCTGTAAACAATCCATTTCTATGACATGTTATGCATGTTATTATAAACATATACATGTAAATCTTACACATTTGTGGACCCCCAAAAAATCTGCTATGTCCCATCTGTGGGTCTCAACCAAGTCTTTGAGAACCTACTCTTAGACCACACTTTACAATGGGGGAAATACAGTATTCTGAATTATGAGATAGATGAGGATGTGTTGCTTGCAACTGTTTAAATTGTGAAACGAGTGTGAAGTTCTGCTGTTGAGCTTTATTTACGGGTTTTCATATCCAACAGAGAATGGAAGTAACATTAGTGTTCAGTTGTCACCTCTGTTAGTTAGGCTACCTGCAAACTTCTAGCTACGCATGTTCATTTCCATACTATGGCTTTCCATCTGTCTGCGTCTGTATTTGTGGTTATCCGTTGATCTCGGGGCAAGAAGTGGAGCCAGGGTGGAGTAAATAGCATGTCCCCTGTCAACCCTCAGCCTGCCTTTATTTAGACTCATATTAATCTCTGTTGCACATAGAGATTAGTAGATGGTACACCGCTAACCTGCTGTTCTCATTTCTTCAAGGAATAGTTTATGTTTTTTGAAGTGTATGGTTGTGTAGGTGCGCCCTGCACTGAGAACCAGCCAAAAACAAAGAGTGTTACTCTCAGTGAAAGCATGATTTAAGACACTTAACAAAAGGTTAACCCATGTAACATATATCAATTACACAGAACTGTACATTAAATGTCACAGACGGTTACCTTCATGCCACCTGGCTCACTCCCCCCGTTTTATCGTTCTGGACGTACATCACATAAACATTATCCTCGGAAAACAGGACGCAGCACTCCAGTCTCGCCATCTGTTTGTCTGGTAGACAATCAATCATTAGTTGAACTGCCACTAGCGTATGGGGAACTACGGAGGCCCTGAAGGTCAACACACACACATTTTGGCAAAACACTACATGACAGAAATCACCGCACTCTTTTCATTTTCATTTATCTGAACACAATGTCAGAAATAGACATTTACTCACTGACCAAAACACAAACTACAACATTAAGTAACACGTCATAGAGTCGATATTTAACAGTAGACTTCCAGTTCTTCCAGTTCCAAAATGCAAAAATAGGGTCTTTTTGAATGGAAGTCAAGTAAATGAAGTTCTTCTCACTTATTCTATGGCAGCAAACATTTTCTTCAGGATTTAATGGGCTTCACGCTAGTTTCAATTTCTTCTGCCTTATTCCTATAGGAGCTACTGGACAAAGGATTTGGGGTAAAACGCGAGCAGAAGTGGAAGCAGCAAGTTACTCTTCACAGTCGTAGGGTTTCAGGATCGTGCTTTTCCTGCAGTACCAGATCATCCTGCAGATCCAGGTGCGGTGAAGACTCTGGCTTGGCTCTATGTCTGCCTTTAAACCTTTAACCAAACATAATATTGTGTATTATTTGGGAAATGTAGACACTGTTAATGTGATATTTATACAAAGTAAAGCAGTCTAGTAGTATTGAAATAACAATATGGGAGTTGAGTGAAGTCTTTATAGTTAGCTCTTGATGCTATTACATTACATTACATGTCATTTAGCAGACGCTTTTATCCAAAGCCACTTACAATAAGTGCATTTAAACATTTGGGTACAAACAAGAGCTAGAAGTAAGTAAGAGCTTCAAGTAAGCCAAACTATGAAGTGCGATGTATACGTTTTTTTTTTTTTTTTGTCGTCGTTGTCGTCTTAGTCGAGGTAGAGTCGGAAGAAATGTGTTTTTAGTCGGCGGCGGAAGATGTGGAGGCTTTCCGCTGTCCGGATGTCGATGGGGAGATTGTTCCACCATTTGGGAGCGAGGACAGTGAACAGTCTGGAGTTCTGCGAGTGCCTCTGCGATCCTCTCAGTGAGGGGGCAGCGAGCCGGTTTGTCGATGCAGAGCGAAGTGGGCGGGCTGGGGTGTAGGTTTTGAGGTTTTGATGCTATGTTAAAGATGGCTTCTGTTCTGAGTTCAGATTGTATATACATATATATGTGTGTGTGTATATGTATATAGCTATATATACATATATGTATATATATATATATATAACATCATATATGTGTTATTAATATTATCAATGATAATATTATATAATATCACATTAAACTTCTTGTGAGAAGCAAGTTTCTTGTACAGATTCTCCACCAATCACTAGGACAGAGGGAGCAGTGCTGACCTCCATCCATACTAAATGAATTCAAATGAGTCGTTAGAAAAGCAAAATCAGTGGCCGTCCTTGAGTCGGTGCATACGAGGTCAGCCAAACATGCCAAAGTGTAACAGAAACAGAGGCCCTCGTTGTTTGGCTGTAAATGACTGTTGATTATACACAGGTAGAGATAGAAGCAGTGAGGGGGCCGGCTGCTGGAGCTGCTGTTTCATTAACTGCCAGTCGACAGCACATACATCAAGCTCCCACAATGCTTAGGGAGTGCAACTGTAACCTGCAGTGATCCACCCGCAAGAGGAGTCGCCAGTGATGGATTGTGTGACAAGAGCCGAGAGCACACACACTCTCTCTGTCTCTCTGCACACAGATACACATACACACTATATACACACACTCACACAACACAACTCTCATTAGTTCTGATGATCTCTGGAAGAAATCAACAATTCCAAGCAAGGTCGATAAAAATGTTAATACATATTTTATTTCTCTACTTCCAGCTGCTGCTCAACATCGTGGGCTAAATCTATCCATCATCACACACACGGCTGGATTCTTTTAGCTCATTGTATTTTACAAATTCACAGTAAATGAAATGGTTGCAGCAGCAGAGATTGTTCGCATATTATTATTTTATAATAATTATAATATTATTTTATATATATATATATATATACAGTATATATTTGTAATTATATTATTATATATGATTATTGGCAGGGTTACTTCTGAGATGACGACATGACGCCTGTGATGAAAAGACCCTCTTATTAACCTTCTATCTTCTTATGGGGTGAGTTTTCATTAACGTCGTTAATCTATATAAATGAAAGAAGAATTCAAACAGACATGTTGTTCATTTGTCACATCACATCTGTTATTTCTATTTAGTTACTTGGGCAATTTACCTCAATCATTAATCACATTGTGTAGTAGTATCATGAGGAGTTTTATGCTCTGCTTAGACCTTTTATCAATTTTACTGGTCGAAATCTTTCCAATACAATAATCTTAATTTCATGTTTCAGACACATAGATCCATAATGTTTCTCTGTCAGTGTTTTATGCAAAGACATAGAGACTGTTTGTCCCTTTTTACAGGTGACTGTAAATGGGAGAAATAGCTGAATTTTGTTGGTACAACGAGCTGGATTGTTTTCAGGTCAGATCAATAATCCCATAATAACATTTCAGCACAATTTTAATCAAGTAGTAGCTACACCTTTCTACAACATCTACACCTTCTCTCAGCTGTTTACAACCTTTCACCACCACCTGATTAGTGCTGGTACTACACCGCACATGTGCCAGCCATGAGTCAGCCATCTTGGGCGGCTGGGCTCAGAAAAGGAGTTAACTCCACGGCAGCAATCAATAGAGACGGTAAACCAGAAATCAAGACATGAGACAAATACAATGACTTAAAGTAAAGGCAAATCTGTGACTACTGAGCTCTTGCTTGAAAAATCTACATTTCTATGTTCTACGTGACAAGCATTTGCAGTATCATCTGTATTGTTAATCTATCTGGTTAAGTTAAGAGTTTCATATGACAGTCCCTGTCAAATTAATCAATAAAGAATAATTCCATGTAATTTCATAGGTTGTGATTATAGCACCGCTTTGATGATGTCATTAAACTCACAAGTCTCAGTCCAGTCCAGAAGGTGGCAGTGACGTACCTACAGGTTGTTTGCCAACCTCGGACAGGCAGTCAAAAACCCAGATCTGATGTGGTTTGTTCAGGTGGTGTTGCCATATCGATGATGTGACCAATCACAGGGCAGCCCATGACTTGAAGTATGAAAAATGTTTCTTAAAATTCCTGCAGTTCATTTCCCTATTTTTTAGAGATGCATTAAAAAAAGTAAATTCAATCAATAATTTATCCAGAGCATTCAATCACTGTTAAACACGATGAAAGTTTGAACTCCCTGTCAGCACATATGGCCTTTCTTTCTCTTTCTTCTCTGAGTCTGAGTCTGTCATTATTTCTCAGCCCTGGCTCATCCAGCTTTTATGAGGGTGAACGATCAATAACGGATTGTGCAGTGGAGGCAGAGCGCTCCACATGCCCATTTGGGAAGATAATTTGCGTCAGAAAATGGCAGTCGCAGCACAATAGTGTATTGATGTCTTAAAGAAAAGAACAGGACGACATGCGTTACAGCAGAGAAGGACAGAAAAGAGGAGAGCGAGAGTGATAAAAAGGGAGAGAGAAATCTCAAAATTCAAATTGCAATTTGGAACATCGCAAAGATAACCCCCGTCTCTAGATCCAAACAAAGGTGTTTAAGGATTGTGTGTCTGGTTCAGTATTATAGCAAATGGCCAAGATGTTTTTTAAAATTCTAATTCCTCATAGATCTATAGAAGGCTGCAATTTCATTGTTCTATGTTGTAACTGAAAAAATGGTATTGCAAATCAAATTACATTCACAATATCCATCAGAAAATCCATTCAGCCCTGAAATAAATGCTCGTTAGTCCCTTAAAGGGATAGTTTGGGTATTTTAAAGCAAAGTTGTATGAGCTATAGCTGCCACCGCAAACATGAAGATTTAATTTTAGCGACGATAAAATATTACCGCCAATCCTAGCTGCTGAAAGGAGGCCTCAGTCCAACAAGAATAGAATAGAATAGAACAGAATAGTAAAGAAATTCTTCATGTTGTTATTGTGCAAGGCAAATAACTTAGCAGTGCTATTAAAAAGGACAATAAAAGGATGAATCCGACATAAGACTCACCAAGACACATGACACAAGACACAAAATAGGAGTGCTACCTATTTATCACTTATTTATTGCTAGAGATTGGATATTTTTTGAATTGATGTCATTACGGATTGTTTGAGTTCGGGGCTCTGATGACCCAGGGGAAGAAGCAGCTCATCAGTCTGTTTGTGCAGCTTTTGTTGCTCCTGCACCATTTCCCAGAGGGCAGTTGTACGAAGAATGTGAGGCTCTGCAGAGGCATCGTGGGCTGGCAAAGACATCCAGAGTAGACACTTAAGGCTAGGACATTCTTGATGGTTGAGTGCTGAAAGGTCTAAGTATCTTCTCTTTCAGCTCTGTTTTCCTTAGCCATGTGTAGACCCTCTCTGCCCAGTCCTCATAGATGAAAAGTGGGGCTGGATAATTCTGTCTGGGAGCTCAAAGTTCCTTCTCCAATCCTTAGTTCCTCCTGGTGGCTCCTCATAATGTCGTGGCAACGCCTTAATGTTATGACTACCGCACCATATGGGACCTCTTCTGAAGCAGCTGCAGGATTCTTTCTGACTTGCTGTTTCTCTGTTGGGAATTGTCTTTCAGGTTCCTCCTGAATTTAACCACACGTTACGATTATACTGAATAGCCACAAGACAGCAATGCCACTGGTTGCAAAAGTAGCTTCTACTTCTCACCTGAAACTTCAACATGGCACTGGCCAAATCTCACAACTCCAGGCTTCAAAAACAGGAGTTCAGATTCCCATCGACATGGGTTACCACTTCTAACATGAGGTCACCAGACATGATTCGTAGAATAGAACATTCTGCAGATGACATATACAACCCCAATCTCCGGAGAATCTCCAGAGTTTAGTGAACGTCTGAATGCAGCTGGAGCTCAAACAGTTTGAAAACACGACTTCTGTAGCCAGCACTAAAACTATTAATCTGCCTGCTTCTCTGGTTAAAGCATTGCCATCGCAGACTACTGACCGATCAATAGCTTTGTGAAAAGACCAAAGCTTTCTCGCTCTCTCTCTCACTCTCTGTGGTTCACAGAGTAATATGGTTGAGCCGTTGCTTCCATTAGTCTTCTGACCTCAGTATAATTCCTGGAAACTCCATTTGTTGTGGCTGCTGTCTTTGCTGGGCCTTTGATTCACTTAACTCTCTCAGCAATTCATACCCCACTTTACCTGCTCATTGCTTTACCTCCTGACTCACCGACTGTCACTGGGGAGAATCACCTTCGTCTATGCACGCCAGCAGCAGAGAATTCCTGGGGGTGGTAATGCACCTCTCAATTGGTTTGCCAAACCACCATAAGAAACTAAAGGAAAAGAAGCTTTGTCTTTTCTTGTACAAAATTTATATATGAATGTGTATATTGTATATATATACATATATGTATATATGTATATATATATGCTGTAAAATCGGGCGTCGTTCCCATCCCCAGTGGAAGTTGTTGTCAAGCTCTTGATCTGCGCTCAGTGCCATGATTGTGAGCACTACGCCTCATGACACTCTCAGCAGCGTGTCTGAAGGATTCTTGAATGATGACCACAGTTAATTCTATTATATTTATTGTTATTAAATGAGGGGTGAGATGAAGAAGTATACTATATTTGTCAGCTCCACACATACTGTATATCCATTGAGTATTCAAACACTATATATCTATTGCTAATGAGTGTACTGTAGGCACACAATAGCCCCTGCTTAGATTTGAGCTGAGCCTCTGTGCAGTGACAAGGATATTGCACATTTTGTAACAGTGCCCTGCAATGCATTAGGGAAATAAAAAGAGAAGCATCTGACAGCTTTGCTCAACGAGAGGATGGTGTGTGAAGCGTTCCATGTTCCCCCTCCACACTGCGTCCACATTTCATGGTCTGTTGATGAGCCAAGATAAAGGAACTGCGCCAAAACAGTGAATTCAGAGCCCGTTCTCTCAACAACAAAAACAGCATGGCTGATCATCATTTTTCAAACATCTACATCACAAGTGAGGATGCACAAAGTGAGGAAAACTTGAGTAGAGTAGCTGGACTCAGTGAAGATGAGAGCACATATCATGAACATTGATGTATCCTTTGCCTTGATGGAAGGCAGTCTCTGTGGGTGTCTTCATCATCTTCATCGTCATGTCAATCCAAACAAGGATCTGGTATCCTGAGTGGTATCCCCATTGAAGCTGTGATTGGTCTGTTCAGCGTGGTTTCTTGGCTGTTCCCGCTGTTCATCTTCACCTGTGCTGTACAGATATGAGAATGTTGGTGAGGCTGATGTGAAAGTCTATGCTCATTGTGCTCAATCGCTTTTTCACCAACTCAATTTTTTGTCCCTTATGGCCCTTTTCCTCGATGATCCCGGCTCACCTCGGCATGGCACACCATGGTACGGTTTAGGTTGCATCTCCACGACAAGAAAAGTACCTACTCAACGTGGGCGGAGTCATCACTGCACGGCTGCATGGAACTGCACTGACTTTCACACAAACGAGTGACTTCAGTGTAACTGAATAAAATCACTAGAATCAGTTAATTAAAAATATTGTGTTCAGTAGGAAGTACTGAGCACAATATTGTTAATTAATGACCGACTGAAATACAGCGGCAGAGTTCATGCAGCTCAGCGGGGCTACATCCAATCCAACTTTATTTATAAAGCACTTTAAAATTCAACAACAGCTGAAACAAAGTGCTGTTCATCAGAGATAAATAAAACAAATAAAATATAATAATAATACTACATTTTATTTGTTGGCCCCTTTCACCACACTCAAGGTCACCTTACAGATTAAACAATAGCATGCAGAGCAGAGTGGAGAGAAAAAAACTCAGAAGAAGAAATCACTGACAGAACCAGATGTGCAGCCATCTGCCTCGACTGGTTGAGGTGAAAGGAAAAATGGGGGACAGAAGAGAGGTGGGGGACGAATAGGGGGGAGAAAAAGGACAAGAGAGAGATTAGGTAGAGACAGAAGAAAATAATAGCCTCAAAACTGGATCTGGATCCTGCAACCTGCAAAATGAGGACACAGAGAGCGAGAGAGAAAAGGAAGGAAAAACACCAACTAGGGCGAGAAAGAACAAGGTTAATGACATACAGTAAGGTTAGTATTATATTGATTATAATAGACCTAAGAACAAACAATAAAACATACAATGAAACAATAAAATACTGTAGAAAGTATAAATACAACACAAATGAACAAGTCATACGATAAGACTATAAAAAAAGAAAAACAATGTCTCATACTGGGTTGAAAGCCCATGAGTAACAACATCGATCCACCATCGTCACTTTCATGATGAAAACAGTCTGCCAAGAGATGCGTTGTCTTATGACATATGACATATGACCTATGACCTATGACCTCAACAGTGTTTCTGGGGATGGATGGGTCTTTATCAGGTGTTGGTGGCCTGGCTGAGGGTGAACACTGCAAAGTCAGTGTGGACTATGTTTCAGCAACTCACACAACCACATGTCAAACAATCCTGAACTATTCCTTTAATCCAGGTTAACCCAACCTGCTTCATGTGATCATCATTTTTCCTTTTGCTGCCATTTCCTCTTTCTCCTAGACCAGTATTTTTTCTCTTCTGTGTTGTGATTGGTAGCATTCAATGTATCAGAGGAAATGTGGAACTTGTGGTTATTCTATAGAACACATGCACATTCACTCACTCACTCACTCACTCACTCACACTCACTCACTCACTCACTCACACACACACACACACACATCTTTGACAGTCAACCCAGAGGGGTGGGACTTATCGACTGATCCGTCGGGCCACTCGCATTAATGGTGAAGTGAACTGAAAAATTCAATCGATGTATGGAGTGAATGCTTAGCAGTAATGATATCAGTGTGAGATAATCCATTCATTGCCTACCGGATGTGTTCTCCATGTGTATGTGACCGCTCTGCCTGTCACTTTTAAGTACTTTTAAGTATCAACTTTACTATTTACTATTCATATGAAACATTAAGCATCACAATTGTGTGACCTGTTAGAGTTTTCACAGATTAACTGGAACAAACACCTATTTGTTCCTATATTACTTTATTTAATGTCAGTCATATTAGTGTGACGAGACGAGCTCACAAGTGCAAACACACATCAGCATCAGGGTGAAGGTGTTCGCGTCTATCTGCCCACAGAGCTGCAGGAAGTGAGTGAACCCAGTCAGCGCCTCAGTGCCTAAGTGGTTGGTTGATTAGTTAGTTCATTGGTTGGTTGATTAGTTAGTTAGTTGCTTGGTTGATTAGTTAGTTAGTTGCTTGGTTGATTAACCAACTAACTAGTTACCTGGTTGGTTAGTTAGTTGCTTGGTTGATTAGTTAGTTAATTGGTTGGTTAGTTAGTTAACTGGTTGGTTGGTTGATTAGTTAGTTAATTGGTTGGTTGATTAGTTAGTTAGCAGAGGGACCTGTCCCCTGGGTCCACTGACAACCCCCGGTGAGGGGGGCAGCCGGGTGCAAATGTCTGCGGCGAGGTCCAGGCGGGTGTCGCTGTAATCCACCCAGTTTCTGCCCAACAGCAATCTCCAATACTATCTGTTAAAAGACTATACTTAAGAAAAACTAAAACTGACTAAAAGAGCATCGTGAGATTCTATGTTTGGATAGTGAAGCAGTGATAGATGGACATGTGCGTGGCAGCAGACAGTAAATGTGCCATTCTGTGGTTATTGCTGTGCGTTTCCACATCTAATCCCTCATCTCACTGTAGCATCTCTCTCTCTGCACCTCCTGTCACACTCATTAGGCTTTGATCAGATGACTTATTGGCATTTATCTGTGTCTCAGCATTTTCTGCTTAGATAAGGCATACAGTGATGCAGTGAGGCTTTTCTCTCACTCCTCTCTTGATTGCCTGACAATTGATTTATGCACCTCAAACAAAGAGCAAAGCTTCTTTGCTCCTTTTCCACTTCCTTTTCTTATGCACATGTCTTTGCTTATTTTTGTCTAAAATGTGGTGCATTATATAGCATCTTGAGCCAACATGATTGTGCTATTGGCTCAACAAAGACCAGATCCAAGAAGAGGATTTACACAGTACAATTAATTAAGACAACATCAAGAAAGTTTTGGGTCCCAGGCAAAAAAACAATCATAGCACTTATACTGAAAGTAAAATCCTATACGTTTGCTGTTTATACATTAGTAGTGTAGATATCACTATTGTCGGTACTGACGAGCCCTCTGGTAGCTGACAACAAGGGCAATACCCTCTAGTGACATACAATATATGAGACAACACGTTAATCAGGCAACTGTCAGCCAACTCTTCTCTTGCTCATAAAAGATAAAGATGGTGGACAGATGTGCCAAAACAGTCGCAGACAGAATAACAGGAGGACATTTTCCTGGACCATGTGTCTCTTGGTGTGTCCAGGCTCTTGTAAACTTTCAGACTCTCTGGAGTAAGATGAAGGGAAGTTGATCAGGAAGTTGAAGATGTCAAGATACTGCAGGTCTGGAATAATGTCCACTCTGACTGTTGTTAAAAGCACGCTACAAGGATCATTATAAGATGTAAACCAGTGTAATCTAGTGATGTTGATCCAGGTGTGAATCTTCACAGTTTAGTGTAAACTGTTGAAAATGTGCGTGTCGGGACAAAAGTTGGTGTATCTAATACAGGCTCAGAGATTTTGTATGACCCACAGCTTCGGTTTTATAATGTATTATTTATGGCCAGGGACAGAGTGGGACAGAAAATTGGCCCTGGCCACAAGTTGTCCCCGTTAGCTCAGCTGGTCCAGGGTTTGCAACCCAGCAATGACAGACTCCAGAGGTGAAAGAACTCCTACGTGGCTTAGATTTGGTTACATTGCCGTTTAAAAATGAGAATTGTGACAATGAAAATAAAATGAGTATTCAACTGTGCTTTTGTATGTAACTTTTACTGTTGGTAAAAGGTCTGAAGGGACCGTTGGACCCCAGGAATCTTCATATGTTCAAATCTGTCTCCTTGGACACCACTGATCTACCACATGTCTGGTCAAACCCAGGATTTGCCTTTGCCTCTCTGACCCTCCTCCACGTCACTGGTTCACTCTTTCATCACCCTCTTGTCCAGTCAGTGCAAGACTTGCCCCAAACTCCTCCCCCTTTTTAAAAAAAACGCTGGAGCTGACACTACATCACCCTATTCTCCCTCACTCAGCTCTCATCCCACTTCTTGGTATTATTTTCTTTTTCTAAATAAACACCAACCAGAAGAGGGGGTTTAGTTGCCCTTGTATGAATATTGGGATGTAACTGGTATGTTTGAAGCATCTGTATGATGAGCATGTTTAGGTCTCATTACTGAAGGTTAGAGCCTTCAAAACAGTAGTGAAGCAACAGTGATTTTTTTATATACAGTATACATATATACACATATATACACATATGTGTATATATGTATATACTGTATATATATATATATGTATATATATATATAAATATATGTATATATTGTGGCGGGCACTCAGGGGTGTGTTCTCTCACCCAGTTGGTTTCTGGGTAAGGGGTGGTTCTGGACGTTTGCTGAATGGGGCACATGTGCTCTTGCTGTTCCAATTCATACAGAATAAACCTGTGAAACTCACTTATTAATTACTTATCACTTATTAATAATATTAATAATAATAATGATAATAATAATAATAATAATAATAATAATAATAATAATTTTTTCTGAAATGCAGTAGTAGTAGCAGTGCGTGTAATCCAGCTTTGATGCCAGTCAGCACACAGTGGCTCATTAAATGGAAGGTTCATTTTGATACTAAAAATAAACTTCCAGCCTTAGTTTTATTATTCATATCATGGTACTTATTGCAAACCCCTCTGCATACAGCTACAAGCCAAATTCATTTCTTTATAATTGTCCATAGCAATAAAGATATTAACAGGTTTTTCCTTGAGGATAAAGAGAAAGCGAAAATGAGAAGCAAATAGATTACACTCCCAGATTGGATTAAGTCTAAGGTTTTTTTGTGGTGAACATGTTCTTTAAGGCATTTTTTAATGAACACATATTTTAATCACAGCAGATTCAATTTTTTTTTAATACAATACACATAACATTATACTTGTGCTATTTTAGTTACTATAAACGGTTCTAACTTTATTGAGCTCAACATGGTTCCCATTGATGACAATAAAGTGACAACACAGTGATGTAGCAGTTAGCACTGGTAGTGGTTAGCATTGATGCCTCACAGCAAGAAGTTGCTGGGTTTTGATTCCCGAGACGAAATCTGTGATTTATCTGCGCAAGCTCGCTAGCTCACTGGTTAGCCGCTCAGCTGACGGCAGAGAGCTGAAACAACAGATAGCTGAAACCCGGTGTCCGGAGTGTAAACAACGAGTCGCCAGTGTGTTTTAAGTCCACTTGGAGCCGGAATCTGCGGCTAACAGCTGAGCGGCTAACAGCTGGTGCCGCTAAAAACAACTAGCGACAACAAACAGGCATTACGTCACCAACTCAACTTTTATTTTGTAGTAACGAGTAACGAAGATGGTTAAGGGAAATGTAGTGGAGTAAAAGTAAAAAGTTGTCAGAAAGTACACATATGTGAAAATCCTACTCAAGTACAGTAACAAAGTATTTGTACTTTGTTACATTACGACACAAAAAATTACAAAGAAAAATGATAAGTGCAGACTTAATTCAAGGCTGTGCAGAAACTACATGTGTTTCCAGGTAACGGACCGCTTTATCCTCCATTGTTATTGTTGTTATTGTTATTATTGTTATTATTGTTATTATTGATCTTGCAAAGTTTATTACCTTGTAATTGCCTTAGAAATACATGGCACTGACATTTGATTTCATTTCCAACAAGCTACCACACTTTTCTTGTGTTATTACTTGGCAGTAGAGTGAAGTGTTAATGTAATGTTTGAATTCTCCCATTAGAGGCTGACACAGCACCTGCCTCCTATTGTTTTTAATAATAAGTATATTTGATTTGGCAAAGGTTTAACGCCGGATTACCTTCCTGACGCAACCCTCATGTACCCTCTCATCCAGCTTCTCTTCTATAAAACATAGACATACACTTTAGGATCATCTGGCTTTCTTGCCAAGTATTCTCTTTCTATCAGTCTTTCGATGTGCTTTTTGATGACTATAGGGCTGGGAAGAAAACGTGTCTGGAGTTGCTGAGTCACCTCTGTAACCAGGGCATTTTCCTGCCTCTCCCTTCTTGACTTCATGATACGGACAATGGCTGCCTCTATTTCATACTTCCTGTCATCGACAGCTTTCTGCCGCGTCTCCTTCCTTTCAGGGTCGGATTCCCCTTGTTTAGCAACAACTGTATGTATTTCTACTTTGTGAAGTTTAGAGGAGAAATGATCATTGACGGTGAATACGTGGTCATTTTCTATGTCCTTGGACCGTGGCTCCTTGATGAGAACTCTCTGTGTGGACTTCCCACACATTAAAGAGTTCAACACTGGCACTAACTCCCACCCTGGTATATTTGTCTCCTGCAAGACATCCTCATAAGTGCAACTTTCTCTGTAATTGAAGAGCATGAGGATGATCATCTGCAAGGTGGAAACTTGCAATATGTGCTCCTTTCTAACAACTCCATAGAAGGAAGCCTTTAGGTCTGCCACACCCAGGTGGTAGTGCAGCGAGAGCTGTTTCCTGCTATGCTTAGAAATATAAAACTGCCTAAAGACTTCAAAGGCACGTTGAGGAGCAGATGGGATGGTGCACCAGGGATTTGCGCTTTGTATAGGCCAATAGACAGTTGTCAGGACTCGCACTCTGAGATCCACGCCACTTACTGATGTGGTTTGTATGTGCTGCCTGAACTCATCCATGGTTGTTTTGGAAATGCTCATGTCTCTTAACATTCCCTCCAGTTTTGTGGTAAATTGATAACCACATTCTAGCTTGAGCTTAGAGACCATGTTCTTCTCATTGTCCTCTCTGCTCTTGTTCAGCAACCTGAGAGACAGATGCTTCCGGAAATACTCTTCGAACACATCTTTATCCTGCAAGAACCTAAACAACACCATGGCATTGTCGAGTATTGACTCCACCTCTAGGTCTGTCAACCCTTTGACCGCATCCTTCAGCTTCTCGTCAATGAAGACCGATAGGTACTCCGCAGAACGAGAGTTGAGGTTGATGAAGTACTCAAAGTCGTTGGCTATCTTTTTTTTTAAGAGTCTGTCATTGTTGAAAGACTTATTGAGCAAATGGTCAAACTGTGTCTTCAGGTCTATCAGGCCCTGGATATAGTCAACAGGGTTCTTGCCCTGTCCTTCTTCGTGCACCAGAGCACTACCTTGCTCCCTCAAGTAAGAGCTTATGCAGTTGCACATTATTTCTAAGCCATCTTTTACTCGACTGAACAGCTTGTACATGCAAGCCATGTCTTCCGTCTTCCCGTACTTAAGCATATGGATGAGGCCCGAGTTCTCCATCTCTACAATGGTGATCATATGTTTAGAAATTAGATCCCGTTCCGCTACTTTGACAATGTGCTCCTTTGTAGACCTGTCCAAACAGTGCATCACACGTTCTATCTCTTCATTGATTCTGGCTTCAACCCTCTTAATGTAGATACTGGCGTTGTTGTCAGCGAGATACTTTTCGCTCTCAATCTGGAAGAATTCTGCTGACATGGCTAAGAAAGGATTTTCAAAGTCCTCCACATATACAGACCTTCCATCCAAGCTAAGTATCATTAGCATCTGGCATGCACTTCTGATGGCCCATCTATCTACAACCTCTCCATTCCTCTCACGTCCAATCATGTCCAGTAAAGTATGTCGTAGGTGGGCTTGAATGCAACCATGGTGAACAACCTGGTCCCTGAATATGATGAGGCCGAGGTTGTAGACGTTTACTAAGTTGTTCTGTTTTACATAGACTCGATCCATGTACATGAGGATGTCTCTGATCATAACCATGGCAGTTTGATGGTCATTCCAGACCTGAAATAGCGTTTGCAGAAAGTTATTTTTCATAGAGTTAAGAACATCTTTCTCTGCTTTGAGGACGAGATGGCCAGTGATGACTCCCCTCAAGCCTGTGTAGAGCTTCTCCCCATGATGTTGCACGACCAAGGTATAAGCATTCCTGTACAGCTCTGAAAATATTATCTCACTGTTGGTCTTCCTCTGGATGTCCTGGATGGCGTTCATTAGAAGGTTCCAGATATTGTTGGCACATATTTCATCCAGTTTTGTAGGAAAGGCTTGTATCCTCATGATGGAGTCGTTGTTGTCGCTGCTTTTGATGTTGAACATGACAATTTATTGGGATGTTCATAAGGACCTTCCTATTTGTAACGTTGCATTTTGCTGCCTTTCTACTCTAGTTCAGAAAGGCAACTACATCACTTTTATGTGTCTTTGATCTCATCAAGTGACATCATCATGTCTATGATGTTGCATCACTGCCATCTTCTTCTTCCAATAAGAGGTAAAGCTGCAGGAATGTGTCTAATCTTTTCAGCCAACTGCTCAGCTATATATATGTGTGTGGGCTACATACCAGTGGAGCTATACATATACACTGCCTGGCCAAAACAAAGGGTCACATGGTTGGAGCGCCTTTAGCTTTGATTACTCACTCATTCACTGTGGCATTGTTTCCATAAGCTACTGCAATGTCACAAGATGTATTTCCGTTCAGTGTTGCATTCATTTTTCACCAAGATCTTGTATTGATGACGGGAGAGTCGGGCCACTGAGCAAAGTCTTCTCCAGCACATCCCAAAGATTCTCAATGGGGTTCAGGTCTGGACTCTGTGGTGAAAATCATGTCTCATGCTCCCTGAACCACTCTTTCACAGTTTGAGCCTGATGAATCCTGGCATTGTCATCTTGGAATATGCCCATGTCATCAGGGAAGAAACAAATGCATCGATGGAATAATCTGGTCATTCAGTATATTCAGGTAGTCAGCTGACCTCATTCTTTGGGTGAGTTGAGAGTTTAGTGCTGGACTGGAACCTACTGAGGTGGATCAAGCACTTAGGTCTCTATGAAAATACATATGCATACTTCATTTGCTATGAATAAGGTATATTATGCCAGGTTTATTCAAGAGATGCTCGAGCATTACATACACATGTTGCATAAGTCAAAGTTAATGAGAATGAATACATGAGACCAACTTTCAGTCACATCGTTCCCATCCAATGATCACTGATTTTGACAGACATAAAACTACGAAGCTGGTGGTGTAGTGGTGTACTGTGAATAATTTAACAGAATAGTTATAAAATATATAATATAAATTATTAGTAAAACAACTACAAACTACTTGAGGCAGTTTTGAGGATTTTTTCTCTAACTGGACCTCTGCACTAATGCATTCATCTTTTCCTAGACAAACCTT
The DNA here is from genome assembly GCF_019176455.1 of Solea senegalensis. Taxonomy (NCBI): domain Eukaryota; kingdom Metazoa; phylum Chordata; class Actinopteri; order Pleuronectiformes; family Soleidae; genus Solea; species Solea senegalensis. The sequence goes on along the minus strand of NC_058038.1, from coordinate 20,525,161 downwards.
TAGATCTGTCCTTCCTGGTCAATGCTTCTTTTGCAAGTGTATCTGACATTTCATGTCTTTCAACTCATAAGCAACTCCAGATCTCACCAACCAACACCACCAGAGCAGGCACAGAGTTGGAGCAGATAAAGCAATTAGCAAGTATGGCTTCCATAACCCATTACATTACATTCTAAGTCGGATCTTAACCTCTTCAACATGAGGCCTATTTTTACTGCCTCCTATTTGAAATGACGTATCCAAAACAAATGGAGTGTATCTTCACAACTACAGGGGCTGTATGTAAAATTAAAGACAGAGATATATCACTTATTCATTCACTTATTCACAGAGATATAGGAGTAGACAATAGACAATCATCATTCTGCTACTCTTGCTACACAGTAATGAGACATCTTTGGTTTGCTTGATGTGGTGAAACTAGCAGACGTACGTGGTTTTCATGTTTTTGTCACATGCCCATATAATTGCTTGGGGTTCGACTTGTGTTTCATTTAGTTGACAATGTAACAGGCTTTAAGCTGAGTTTTGGTGTGCTACATGTTAGGATTGGTGCACGTGTACATGTCCTGCTCTCTTTGAGCCACGGACTCATGGGTAGACGTTAATCTACTTTTGGATTTGTGAACTGTATATCTCTTCAAGCTGAGATAAGTCCACTGTCGGCCTAGGAAGAAATGAATGTAAATGTGAAGACCTTAACTTGCTCCAGAATACAACCGTATGTTGATATAATTAGTGCAAGGACTTGATTTTTCAGACCAAAAATCATGAGCTTACTCTTTCTCTTAGGTGGTGAAATCACTGGCCCACTGGACAACTTGATTTCAGGCTTGTTAAAGGAATATTTCACAGCTGGAAAGATGAATGTTTATTAAAACTGGATCATCTATGTAGTGAAATCATATTTGAAGTAGGTGCCTTTGGCTCATGTGGATGAACGACAACAACTCCCACAATGCACTGCACTCACACAGCCATAGGCCACACCACCTTCTTACCGAGTCGTGGTCAGAACACTCGTTGTGTAATTAGTTGTCAAATAAATGACAGACTTGTAATCAGCTATCAACCACCCAGAGTTTGGAGAAGACACTGAAATGGAAAAGCTGGAAACCCAGAGGGTTTGTGGTCTGCATTTCCAGCAGGAAGACGTCGCTAATAATCACACAGTATACAATGTGATATAGTTGTCAACGGTAAAGCAGCAAAGGTATCAAAGTAACGTTTGGTAGACAATTCTAAGTCTTTTATAAGTGAGCAACATAAAGTCATCTTGCTTTCACTTGAGAATGATTTCATTTTTATTCCCATGTTTGTTCAAGAAGTCACAGTGTTTACAAGTGATGGTCATTTTCATTGAATGCTAACATGCTAATGTTATTCATAGTCTATATAGACAGAGGTAGAATGTTCACAGCTTGTTTTCCTGGACAAAAATTCAAATCTTGGTTCAGATTTTATGTAAGATTGTTTTCCTCGTCCTTCACACCATCCAGTGTCTGCTCCTCCAGCTGTGCCACATTAGATTCTGTGTATGTTGCATTATTTATTTTTCTGTTTGTATGTTGTGTGAGACTTTCTCCTTGTTTATTTTAATTTGTACCCTTGATTAATATTTTCCTTTGTGAATAATGAAGTTATTTGTTTCACCTTAGCCTGCATTCATGTGCAGTAAAGACTCGTGGAAGGAGGCTGAATAGTTAGAGCAACACTAAGGGCTAGAAAATAAACCACAACCAACATGAAATAGATTTTTTGGTTAAAAGAAAGAAAAGTGTCAGACTCATTGTAGCTCATCGTGAGCATCAACAGTCTCTTCATAGACACACTACTGATTTCCAGGAGCCGAGTACGTCTGATGTGCTGAACAACACAGACCACGAAATGACGGTCAGCTGACCAGTGATGAGTTGTGTTTAATATATTTAATAAATATTTGTGCTTACAGTAGCATAGATGTAAATGAGCTGTAAAGATGCTAACGTGAGCTCAGCTGACGTTAGCATGGACCAACGTGGTGGTAAAAATAAAAATATGAAAATACAAAATACTGGCTTTATACTCAGACGGCCGTTTGTCCCCGCAGGCTTTGTCTGTCTTTTGAAAATTCACCTCCGGGATCCTGAAATGTGTCTCAAGGACCCGTCTATGCATATGTGGCACAAAGTTGGAGTGCTCTGTTACACATGCGGCCATTTTCCTTCATTTCTTCATGTTTTCTTCACACGCAACAACATTATCTCAGCTACACTTGAACAGATAAAAGGCATCAGCTCCGATACTACAAAGGAATATGACATCATGTCCTTAACCATGTTTAGCCAACAGCCATAAAACTCAAAAGCTAACGTTTGGTAAACAATTCTAACGTCTCAGTTAGTTGCTGCAGTACTGGAGCAGTGAAAACTTGGTCTGACTGCGTCATCGTTTATACATTTTATGTTGAAACCACAATGAGGGAAATCGTGCACCTGCAGGCAGGCCAGTGTGGCAACCAAATTGGAGCCAAGTTCTGGGAGGTGATAAGTGACGAGCATGGTATTGACCCATCCGGGACGTACCACGGGGACAACGACCTGCAGCTTGAGCGAATAAATGTATACTTTAACGAGGCAGCAGGTGGGAAGTATGTTCCTCGTGCAGTGCTTTTTGACTTGGAGCCAGGGACGATGGACTCTGTGAGGTCTGGTCCATTTGGGCAGATCTTTAGACCAGACAGTTTTGTCTTTGGCCAGACTGGAGCAGGTAACAACTGGGCGCGAGGTCACTACACAGAGGGAGCAGAGCTGGTGGACTCTGTCTTGGATGTGGTGAGGAAGGAGTCGGAGAACTGCGACTGCCTCCAGGGCTTCCAGCTCACGCACTCGCTGGGCGGAGGCACTGGCTCTGGCATGGGCACACTGCTCATCAGCAAAATCCGAGAGGAGTATCCAGATCGCATCATGAACACTTTCAGTGTGGTGCCCTCTCCAAAGGTCTCAGACACAGTAGTGGAGCCTTACAACGCCACCCTGTCTGTCCACCAACTGGTCGAGAACACCGATGAGACGTTCTGCATTGATAATGAGGCCCTGTATGACATCTGCTTCCGCACACTCAAACTCACCACGCCCTGCTACAGTGACCTCAATCACCTTGTCTCAAGCACCATGAGTGGGGTGACCACCTGCCTGCGCTTCCCTGGACAGCTCAACGCTGATCTGAGGAAACTGGCCGTTAACATGGTTCCCTTCCCCAGACTGCACTTCTTCATGCCAGGCTTCGCCCCGCTGACCAGTCGGGGCAGCCAGCAGTACAGAGCACTGACAGTGCCTGAACTCACGCAACAGATGTTCGATGCCAAGAATATGATGGCTGCGTGTGACCCACGTCATGGGCGCTACCTCACAGTCGCAGCCATCTTCCGAGGCCGCCTTTCCATGAAGGAGGTGGACGAACAAATTTTAAATGTGCAGAACAAGAACAGCAGCTACTTTGTGGAGTGGATCCCCAACAACGTTAAGACGGCGGTCTGTGACATCCCTCCCCGGGGCCTCAAAATGTCCGCCACCTTCATAGGCAACAGCACAGCCATTCAGGAACTGTTCAGACGCATCTCAGAGCAGTTCACCGCCATGTTCCGCCGCAAGGCCTTCCTCCACTGGTACACAGGCGAGGGTATGGATGAGATGGAGTTCACTGAGGCTGAGAGCAACATGAACGACCTGATTTCCGAGTACCAGCAGTACCAGGACGCCACTGCTGAGGAAGAGGGCGAGTTTGATGAGGAAGGTGAAGAAGAGATGGACTAAACGCCTACCAAGAATTGTGTAGCGCCAAAATGAGAATTTGTTTTAAAATCAATATTTCAGTCAATTAAAAACTAAATGACACAATATTTCCACTTGAAGCCGTGACATTTGAAGTTCTCAAAAGTTGCTGTCCTACCATAACACTTCCCGCTTGTCACAATTTCATTTGAATTGAGGGTGCTACGATTTGATTATGAACTGATCATAAAACAGTGATGATGATGCATTTCAAAGCATTATTTAAAATATATTTAAAGCTGTAAGTTTTGAATATAAACAAAGGTCTGTCACATTTCTGCATATTTGTGTTTTGCCAAGTAGTAAAAAATTCTCACATTTTGTAGAAGAGCACAGAATTCCATCAATCCGTCCATCTGCTACCATAAAAGGTGTGGCACAGTGACAGTCCGTCACAGAGCCATCTAGAGACAAATAACCATCCACTCTTAATCTCTTCATTTTATTCATTTCTGATCTTTGTCAATGTGTCAAAGTTCACTGGTTGTGAATGTTGCGTCTGCTCAGCTGCGGAAGGTCGGAGTGGATACGCAGCAGCTCCACCTCCACAGCAGAGCCACATAAATACAGCACGAGCGGAGAGGTCGTAGGAACATGAAACACCACATCGTATTTCACTTGTGAGAAGTACCACGAGAAAACCTGCGCCGCTTCTCTCTGCCGTTATGTTCTGGAGAAATGCATTCTGGGATACATGGCACAAGTCACCACCCGATGCATACTTGGTAAAATGGGCGGAGCGAAAACCATACTCGCTGCTCACGTACTTTTGGAACAGTACTTGGATTGAGGCTGATGACTTACGGGAGTACGCAAGTACATACTTGTGAAGTGGAGTACATACTCGCCAAGTACAGGAGTACACAAGTACGATCATTGCAATTGGAATGATCGTCGCCTCGTTACCGCCACCTGCAGTGTGTTGATAAATGAATAAGTGATATACTTTTAATAAATGCATATATATTTATTGTTATTATTTTCACATTTTAAATGTCAACTTAATTGATTCATTTGAATTCAAATATAATATATGTATGTATATATATATATATACATATATGTGTATATATAGGAAAACACCTCAATGGTCTGGATGGTGTGTATATTCTGATAAAATTAAACATGCTTTTATCTTCATGTGATCGACTCGCTGACCTGCGACTTCCATGTTTTTCCTGAAAATCAATTTGAAAAATGAAGAAGAAGAGTCATGAAAGTGTTCTATATGTATGAAATGACCTCACACCTGTCAGTATAATGATGTTAGTTATGTTATTGTATTTTTGCAGAGGTGTATTCCAACAGACAAAAGTTGCACATAAAACATAAAAATTAAAATATGATTGGACAAATATAAGAGTTTAGAAAAAATCTCTTATAACTCTTATAACCAGAGACCCCTAATGAAGTACACACATGTTTATTGTTTATCTGGTTTGGTTCATGTGTATAAATTGTGAACCAAAGTCATGCGATCAGAAATTCTGCTCAGCTATTGGTGCGATGTGTAGGCTGTAGGTTCATGTTCATCTGCTCTGCTGGCAGGTGAGCGGCCCTGATGGAGGAGAGAGGAAAGTCAGTGAACTGCTCCAGAGTTGACTGACAAGCAGTCGGAGACCACAATCCGGTTGTTTGTTCCACATCAGAGGTTTCGGACCACCTTCACATCGATCCAAATGAACTGGACTAAGGAGTAAATGCACCAGGGTTGGATTTAACCCCACTGAACCATGCGAGGGTGAATGTAATGTAACATGCACAATTATTACTTGTTCACTTGTATGACAGCAATACTAACCTATACAGTAAGTGTACATTCTGTGTTTATGTGCCTGTGTGTGTTTTCTCCTCCTCTCCTCTCCTCTCCTCTCCTCTCTCTCTCCTCTCCTCTCCTCTCCCTCTCCTCCTCCTCTCCTCTCCTCTCCTCTCCTCTCCTCTCTCTCCTCTCTCTCCTCTCCTCTCCCTCTGCTCTCCTCTCCTCTCCTGTCTCCCTCCTTCATTTACATTGTGCAGTGGCAGACCATTGCATCCTGCTGCATAGAGTGGATCCAATCATTAGTCTCTCTCTCTCTCTGTCTGTCTGTCTGTCTGTCTCTCTCTCTCACACACACACACTTATGAATAGTGAAATCAGTGGCAGACCATTGCATCCATAGAGTGGATCCAATCATTAGTCTCTCTCTCTCTCTGTCTGTCTGTCTGTCTGTCTCTCTCTCTCACACACACACACTTATGAATAGTGAAATCCACAGTCCACACTGAGAAGTGGTGGCTCAGCAGGATTTTACACCCCAGGAAAAGAAAGGGAAGTGGAAGAGAAGCATCTGTGTGATGCACACTGAGCGAGCGCTGGTGACTGAGGGAGACCAAGACTCTCGGTTACACAACTTGTATAAAAAGTGAAGGAGGAGGGAGAGTCCCCATCTGTCCAGTCGTCATGATGATGTATCTGTGGGTAAGTGTTCTCTGTGTGTGTGTGTGTGTGTGTGTGTGTGCACTATAATTATATCCACTTTGCAAAGTGTAATTTGAAGTTTGTTGTGTGAATATATGACAGTAATCCAGATTTTAATTGAAGTAAGTTGGGTGCAAATGTTTTACCTACCAATTCATTGGAGTTCATACGTTGAACAATGTTCTGCATTAGAAGTTAACAAATGACTCAGAAGTGCACCGGGGTAAAACGTGTGAGCAGTCACATGATCAGATCTCTGCAGGTACATCCTGTTGTTTACTACTCAGAGCAGCACCTTGTTTAAAGCAACACAATCAACATTAAAATAACGTCTCCAAGAATGTTTGGATTGTCCGACGTACAACAAGGTGAATGTCACCTCTGTGACCTCTGCTTTACGTCATGTCACATTCTACATGCAGTTCAGTTCTGCTACTGTTGGACTAGGACGTGTAAATAGTTTGCTTGTATTTCTTGAGCATGTTGTTGAAGTGCTCTCGTCCATCTCACAGAGACACTTCACTGTATTTGATTTGATATTAGACGTGTGTGTCTATCTTTGATCCTTCTAACTCTTAAGTATATTACCTTTCTTGTTTTTATTCTTTTTGAATCTGTGGATCAGTAAAGTCCATTCTGATTGTGAACAGTCCACTGAAGTGCTTAAGGCAAATAACACAACATTAACATTAACTGCATTCATTCCTTTATCTGGGAACACCCTGGGACCTCTTCATAGAACCTAGACCTGCTACTGATAACCGTTGTTCAGACTACTACAATAGTTATATCACATGTCACTGACAGTTTAGACCAGGAGGGGGTTGGACTTAATTGTTGTCCTCCTGTAAGCAGCTTCCTGTCTACAGTTTTCGACAGATCTTATTTCTGATGCGTAGGCGAGCGACCAAGTACGTTCCCATTAAATTTGGGTAAGAATCTACTCACTGATAATGTCAACATTATTATGTCTGTTACAATGGGAAATGTTGTATATGCAGCATCATACACTCGACCATCACCTGGATCTGATCCATATCATCATCATTATTATTATATGTTTGTTTTTATTATTATTATCGTCATTATCTCAGCAACTTCTTAACAGTTTAAACCTCTTCTCATTGTGAGAATATGACTTTGTAATCTCACTCCCAAACATCTGTGCTTTTACCGTGTGTGTGAACATTTGACACAAAAACTTGGGATTCATCAACATGTTCTTATCTAAATTTGTTCAGAATCTGTGATCAAACTTCCAACATCCAGGCATTTACATAAATGCATATCTGCTGAAGGCCCAGCTGTCCTAAACAACACAAACCACATGTGTGTACAAACAAATGGAAACATTCTTATCCATATATGTATTACATTTGACTTCATTTCATAATTACTTACTTACTTAATGAAATTGAATTCAAGAAACCAAAAAATAACAAATTGTCATGGCACAGGGCAAGAGTTGGACCAGCTACCGTGGTTGTAACATGGTGACCTTTGATAGATTGATTACTGTATTAAATGTATTTTTTTGTGGTTTAGCACAGAGGTAAATGAGTTTATGGGTAAGGCAAGTTTATTTGTATAGCTCCATTCTTACACTTCATAGTGATTTGCAATTAAAAACATTGGAAATGAAAACAAAATCAATTAAATATAATAAGTAACAATAAGTCTCTTTTACCAGTTCTTACCATTTCATCTAGACAGACAGACAGAGCATCTGTTAACTTAAAATGAATAAAACATGATTGAAAACAAGCACATGTGGTTAACATGTGGTTAAAATGGGCAATATCAGAAAACTGCAGTAAACAATAATGTTTTCAACCCTGATGTAAACACGCTGACAGTTTGTGCTCACCTCAGGTGTTCAGGGAGCTTGTTCCACAGGTGAGGACCATAGAAGCTGAGTAAACCTGTCCCTGATGATGACCTGAGGGGTCTGGATGCTTGCAAAATACGTCATTCAAATACTAGACCTGGATCAGTCCGTAATATTACTGGATAACTTTCTACACTAGTCTGAACCTGAACCTTTAAAGCGTTAATGCGTCAGATTAAAGAAGGACAGGCACGGGAGGCAGAGCAGTGATGGTCACTAATAACAGTCATATAGAGGCATAAGCATAATCCAGCACCTAATATTGGAATATGAGGTGAATGAGCCTGTTCATGCAGCACTGTGTGTGATATCTCAGATATTTAGTTGTTGTTGCTGATAAACCTAGAATCAGGTTCCTCAGTGTGATCACTTTAAGCTGAATTCTCTGATTCACAACCATCCATCCATTTTCTACCTCTTTATCCCACACATCAGTCATTCACCATTCACTCTCACATCCACACCTACGGTCAGTTTAGAGTGTCCAGTAAACCTGATCTGCATGTTCTGTGTCCACTGGAAACATGTGATGATTGATTGTCGAGGGTCAAGACTCTCTGTTCATTATTCACGACAGAAGACTTTCAATGACTTCCATCAAGATGATTTTCAATGACATTCTGTTGTACGTTTACAACAATTTTTGTCACAGGTGACAAAGAGCTCTCTGAGTTCATCCTCGCCCCAAGACATTGTTGGCATGTGAAGCCCAAGTCTCTCCCTCAATAATCTGAACACATTTACCCTTAGATGCATAAGTGAGGTCAACAATCACCCTGTGGGTTGTTATTCTTCAACATCCCTCAAATTAAAAGTGTTTCATGTTCATATTGGAAGATGAGACCGTTTGCATTTTTATTTCCAGTCATTTAAAGGAATCACAGTTTTGTATCATGACTCTGAGGAACTTTGATTGTTATCAACTGTGACTGTCACTCTGACACATGTGATGTCAGCAGTCTAAGTATTATCTTCGTTCATTAACATTAACATTAACATCGTTCATGAACATTTAAGAGAGTCCGGAAAGCAACCAGATGATAGAGATGTGTTAATGAGGTGGGTGAGGAAAGGAAGAAGATCAGAAGCAATTGACTGAAGAAGGTGCGAGGGGATAGGGTCAAGGGGGCAGGAGGTGGGGCAGGCAGAGGTTATTAGGGAAAGAACTTGATCCTGAGATAGAGGGGAGAAAGAGGATAGAGAAGGAGCTGAATGTGTGGTTGGTAGAGTGGTGAGATCAGGAGGTGGGGTTGAGAAAGAAGAGCGAATGTCATCTACCTTTTTTGTGAAGTAGTTCATGAACTTAACATTAACATCGTTCATGAACTTTCTTAAACATTTCTCCATAATATTTTCTAATCAATAGTAACAAAAGCAAGTTGTTTTTTCAATGTGCATCACACCTAAATCTGTTTTATTTTTATGAAGCACGGATCCTGCATCACAAGCAAAATGCATCAAATTGAATGTGAATTATCATGATCTCTCTTTTTTAAAGCTGCAAGAGTGTGAATCTTAATAAAGGACAATTCTCAGTGCCAAGAAAACTTAGTATGGAACTCTTGGGAAATTGAGTGCAATGATAATGTGATTGTTGTGTCCCTCATTCATGAAGCAGTTTCCAATAAACTCTTTATGTGTGTGAACCTTTTTGTAAATGTGTTACAGGCCCTGTGGAGCCCGGCTTCATCTCAGTTTAAATGTGTGTACTGTAATCTCAGTTTAAAGGTGTGTACTGTAATCTCAGTTTAAAGGTGTGTACTGTAATCTCAGTTTAAAGGTGTGTACTGTAATCTCAGTTTAAAGGTGTGTACTGCTGCACAGAGAATAATCTTTCATTAAAGGTACTCTAATATTTCTCAAAGATCATGTCCTCATTAGAGAAAGCCCTGGAGTCAGTAAGAACACAGAGACTGAGGACATCTGAAGGGCAGACGTTCTTTAATTATTTCATCTTAAATGTAATTTTAAGTGTTAAATTGAGAGAAATACTTAACTGTGGTTTAGCAGGGGGAGGGGCTACTTACAATGGCGACTGGGGAATTTTTTTAGGGTGGGCCGCAATCGGCAAGTCAGTATTTCACATGTCACGCCAGAGCACCATTCTCATGCCTGATACCATTATTTGAAAAGATTGACTGACATGAAAATAAAACCCAACAACAAGTTTTTGTTTTCAGACATTTGAATTGTGTCCATCTGTCCTTTAAACACACATGTGTGTGTGTGTGTGTGTGTGTGTGTGTGTGTGTGTGTGTGAGAGAACACAGAGGACCAATCACTGCAGAGCTCTGGACCTGTGTGTGTAATATACAACATTAAACACTGTTGATGCTGTAGTTTATTAACAGCACAGCTAGTTTTATCTATTGTGGAGAATGATAACGCTGTAGCATCAGTTAAAGCTGCAACCATTCATTAAGATTTTCATCATCGATTCATTGATTCATTGTTTGTTTGTTTTTCATTTTTCAGCTTCTTAAATGTGGATATGTTCTGGTTTCTTTGCTCCGTAAAACAAAGAAATCATTAAAACTGATGAACTTTGGTTTGTTTTCATTCAAGGTTCAACATTTTCTGACATTTTATGAATCAACAACTAACGGAGAATATAATCAACAAATGATCGTTAGTTGCCGCCCACAAACAAAAATAATACACGACAAGTTTGGAGGTGAGCGCACAAAGTTCGTTGTGATACCACTGGTGTGAAATGGTATTTTGCATCAGTTTTTAGCCCCTCCCACTTCCTCCACAATCACACAAAATCTGTGCGATTCATTTGAGGAAAAAGAATTAAAAGAAGAACTCATTCTGAACATAAATAATATAGAATATACTATTGTGTATCTGTCTGACTACACAATGCTCTCACACTAAAAAAGCATCACAAAACAATAATCA